>NC_058412.1:3969657-4019522 GCF_002201575.2 Neomonachus schauinslandi | reverse complement strand
TTATTTTATTTTATTTTATTTTATTTTATTTTATTTTATTTTATTTTTTAGAGAGAGAGAGAGAGCAAGAGAGCCAGCAGCGGGGGAAGGGGCAGAGAAAAAGGGATAATCCCAAGCAGACTCAGAGCTCAGTGTGGAGCCTGAGGCGGGGCTCAATCTCAGCACCCTGAGATCATGACCTGAGCCGAAATCAAGAGTCAGATATTTAACTGACAGAACCGCCTAGGTGCCCCTGGATTCATAAAACTTTGAATCATAAAAAGCCATAGACTGTGAAGGACCCAACTACCAGGGCACAGAGTTTATTCTTCAAATGCTGGTGAGTCATTAGAATCGTTCGGACAGGGCGCCTGGGTGGCTCAGTTGGTTAAGCGACTGCCTTCAGCTCAGGTCATGAACCGGGAGTCCCGGAATCGAGTCCCGCATCCGGCTCCCTGCTTGGCAGGGAGTCTGCTTCTCCCTCTGACCCTCCTCCCTCTCGTGCTCTCTGTCTCTCATTCTCTCTCTCTCTCAAATAAATAAATAAAATCTTAAAAAAAAAAAAAGAATCGTTCGGACATACAGCTACCTGGAAGGAGTACGTTAGAACGGGCACCTTTAACAAAACTTTGCCCTTTTCAAAGAGACAGGCCTTGTGACTTACAGATTTGCGCCTGAGAAAAGCAGGGATGGGAGGGAGTGCCAAATATTGCTTCATTTGTCATTACTTCTGTTGTGCTTTTGGTTTGATTGGATGTCGAATGAGGTGCCTTGGGCTCTGTACTGAACCGAGTCATATCCCGGGTGTCTTTTACCTCTGCAGTGTTGGCGATTCTCTGAAAGCCCCATGAGAATGTAAGGTGCGTCTTCAGGGGCAGTGGGCGCTTCTCGAAGCAGAAGCCATGACTCTGCTCTGTGAACTCCAGACCATGTTCTACAGTAGGTACTCACTACAGATCTGTTCATCAAGGTTTTTCAGGGAATCGGAGCAGGAGCCGAGTGCTAAGCCACAGGGACACATTTCCTCTGGTTTCAGAAATGTGTGTTCACATTGGAGATCTCAGGTCAGTGCTCTAAGGAAAAAGGGCAGAGGTGAAGAAATGTAGGATCAGCACTCCCTGGAGGGTGAGAATATAGTTCACTTCTTTTAAACCCCAAATCTTGTTTATCATGGGCAAGACTGCCAAAGAATGGTTTAAAATTGGCTCTCATCTGGGTGTCTGTTCCTATTTAACATTAAAAGTATATATATCTATATATATTCATGATTTATTTGAAATAGGTCCTTGAGCCCAAGACCAAAGTATTTTGGAGAATTATATTTATTGGCACAGTGTCATTGTTCTGGTTGAAACAAGTGAAAGGAATGTGTGTTCCCATGTTCAGGCACAACAGCAAAGAAGGTGAAAATAAAACCCCGCATGGTGAACTGTAGGAACGGGTGGGACCCTGATCCCTCAGCCTAGGAGCATCTCCGCCGCCTTCTTGGAGAAGAGAAGAATGCAGGCTTTTTTCACACTGGGACAGCATGTTCTGTGTTCTATGTTCACTCCTCCTTGCTTGACCACTGGTGACATTCAAGCTGAAAGTAAAGCCAAGGATGCATCCTAGGCGCTAGCAGGCAGGAAGTGTGTGTTCTAGACAGCAATGGTGTCGGCGAGGGTCTGACTTGAAAGATAAGCCAGCCAACTGCTCATGGAAGTGTCTTTTGATGGGGTCTTGCCAAAATGTCTCCATGTTCGCTGCGCGCATTACTGATCCACATGCGACATTTCTCTTCTCTCATTTTTCCAGGAGAAGGAGAGAAATCTTTCTATACTTCTTCTAAGCTTAAATTATTTATTCAAATGTTTTTAAATTTGGCACAATTCCAAAGCATTTTTTTTTTTTTGCCAGCAATTTTCTCTCATTTTTTCCTAAGCCCATGTGTATTTTAAGCAAATTCTCATCCATATGGTCCTCATTTCTGGTCTCTTAATTCATCTATATGTTGTTCTGTTTGTTATTCGAGATTTTTCTTTAGGTTCATATTAAGGTTTGTGTGCTTGTTTTTTTGTTTGTTTCCATCAAAAAAAAAAAAGGCTTACTTAGGCATTACAGAAAATAGTTATATATTAATGGATTTGAACATCTCTTCCTCCACACCCTAAGTACAGATGACATTTATGGTGGACTCATGCTACTAAGACAGGAATGGGGTGGTTGATGTACTGTATCTCATTTACTCCTCCCACAGGCCCTGTAAAGAAGAAGCACTCCCATTTTGCAAGTGGACCCACAGAAAAAAGAGCATACCTGAGAGGTAAGATTCTTCACATGAAGTCTCATGATTCAGAGCACTCTGCTTCCCAAAGCCCACACTCTTCCTATTATATTCCACTGCCTGGTACCATATCTAATTTGGGTGCAAGGCAAGCATTATATGAATGTATGTTTATTCATAATCCAAATAAAATGTACCACATTCTCCCTTTGGGAAGATCTCACGGAATGATCTTTGTTCCTCTCTGGAGAGTTATATATTTTGACACCCTCTTTGGAAAGTCATCTCCAATATCTCCATTCTTTGTTGCTGGAGACCCTCAGTCTCTCAATCACTCATCATTTGATGCCTGGATCAATGGATCACTGGAATCCTGGAGACCCCATGGGACAGCAGGAAACCAGACATACAAATTAGATCCCTATCTTTGCTGTAAATTTTACTATCTGTTAAAAATACAACTACATTGAAACCATGGGTGCTCTTAAAGAGATGTTAAAGTAAGTGGTCACTACAGTCATTGCTACAGAAATAATGAGCGAGCACAGTTTGCACTTTACCCCATGCTCAGGACTTGGCAGGCTCTGTGTCTCCGTGTCCCACTAAAATGATCTGCTAAATGGGCCTGATGATAGGTGTTAATGCTTCTGGTCACCGGTTCCAATGTGTGTGTGGATGTGGTGGGGGGTCCATACTGCCAATCAGTTCTTGGACATGAGCAGGACATCAAGTGTCCTATAATTCAACCAATTCTGACACTGTTTACCTGGAGATTGCCTTAGAACCTATGGGTTAGGGACTCAGTCCTAGAACACTGCCCCCTCCCTGACCACCCTAGATGCCAGTTGTAAGTCCAGCTTGTCCCCTATGCTTCTGATCTACCAACTACAGATCGGAGGTTCCAACAAGCCCCTCCTTAGGATCCACTAATTTGCTAAGCAGCTCACAGTATTCAGAGAAAGATTTTACTTGCTAGATCACTGGTTTATTTTAAGAAAGAGATAACCTAGGAACAAGTGGATGGATGAGATGCTTAGGGCAGAGTACGGGGAAAGGGCAAGGAGCTTGTATGCCTCGGTGACTAAGAGCATAATGCACATGTGAATGGCTGCCTCAGGATTCTTACCATCCCCTCGCCTTGTGCTTCTATAGACAAGCCTTCCTGGAAAGTCATCCCGGGATTCTAAACGGTTGGAATGTTTTTTAAAGATTTATTTATTTATTTTGAGAGAGAGAGCAAGTGTGAGGTAAAGGAGCAGAGGGAGAGGGAGAGAGAAACTCAAGCAGACTCTGCACTCGGCGCAGAGCCAAGGCGGGGCTCAATCTCACGACCTTGAGATCATGACCTGAGCGGGAACCAACAGTCAGATGCTTAATTAACCAACTGCACCACCCAGGCACCCCCTAAACAGTTTGAATTTTTAAAGGGAGAGCTATGCCAGGGGAAGTGAGGCTTCAGTGGTGAAGGAAGCGTTCATGCTCCCAGAGCCAGTGAAGAGCTGAGCTCAGACTCATATCTGGGTACATCTTCATTCCAAGTCCTTGCACGCGGCAGCCGTTGTCCTCAGGAATCCAGGCAGTGCACAGATTGCCTAAGTTACGGCTGCGGCTGAGGATCCCAATCACACACTTGCTGTATATCTTTTTGTTTTTGTTTTTTTTTTAAAGATTTTATTTATTTATTTGACAGAGGGAGAGAGCACAAGCAGGGTGAGCAGGAGAAGGAGAGGGAGAAGCAGCCTCCCCAAGGAGCAGGGAGCCCGACACGGGGCTCGACCCCAGGACCCTGAGATCATGACCTGAGCTGAAGGCAGACGCTTAACGACTGAGCCACCCAGGCGCCGCCACACTTGCTGTATTTCAAACACGAAAACGATTTGTGTAGGTTGGTTTACATAGGGGTGACATTCAATAAAAGAAATACATTCCTTGATCTTTGATTTGCTTAACAAGCAGCTTTCAACTTTCAGTTTTATTAATTGCTCTGAAAACCTACAATTTAGGTAAAACTAATTACATTTGATTTTACTCATTTGGTTAGCTCTCTTTTAATATAGGTGGGATTGAAAACAATCACTCTCATCTATATGTGTCATATATGATATGACAATAGGAAATACCAGGAGACATCTATCCACTCCTTCAAAATTAGATCTAACTTGATTTCTAATGAAGGGTTTGCTCTTGCAAGAAATTGCCTTGACAAGTCTTTTCTTCCAGGAATCAATTTTTTTTTTTCTTGTTTCTCTTTAAAACCAATTTCCTTCTGGCACCTTTTATACCTTCTACAACAAGGAATGACCGATGTTAATTATACTATGGATGCATACTATGGAATTCACACTTTGATCAAGACAGACATGGTATTCGTCACACCAGGGGGTTGGTGGCAAGACTTTGTAGAGAAAGAGTTCATAGGGGTAGGGTGTTTGGTTCAGAATAAGAGGTTATTGTGAGCTCTTATACCAGGACTGAGATTTTGAAGAGAGTGACAGACATAATTCTGAACACCCCAACTGCTATTCGAATTGTGAGTCAGAAATCAGTAACTATCAAGAGTGTTGGCCAAGACCTAAGATAGAAAGAAGAAACCAGATATCAAAATGAAGAATAGGAGATCAGACACGAGGGTTCCATACATTTTACCACCCAAGGCTCACCGAGCAGGTCAGTCTTGGCCGGGCTAGCCAGATTAGGCTGACTCTATCTACAGAACACATAACCCCTGAAGGTCCATCCCATGATCGTGTAATACCTGATATAAATGTAAGATGTCTCCCCATGTCACATCTGTTTTGTAGTAGAGCAAAATCACACTTTACGGGAGAAAAAAGGCTTAGATTTAGAAATCATACTCAAGGGGCACCCTGGTGGCCCAGTTGTTAAGTGTCTGCCTTCAGCTCAGGTCATGATCCCAGGGTCCTGGGATCGAGCCCCACATCAGGCTCCCTGCTCAGCGAGAAGCCTGCTTCTCCCTCTCCCTCTGCTGTTCCCCCTGCTTGTGCTCTCTCTCTCACTGTCTCTCTCTCTCTGTTAAATAAATTTAAAAAATCTTAAAAAAAAAAAAAGAAAAGAAACCATACTCAAAATTGTGAGAACCCAGCCTTACTCAAGGCCATCTTGCAGGAAGTCTCAGGGAATATGACATATCCCACAAGGAAACACATGGCCTTGACTGCCATCACCCTCAACCTCAAGGCACCTTCTTTCCAGCTTTTTTTGTAGATGTGATGTATGATTTTGGCAAGTTGGCTCAATTCTCCCAGATCCATTTACACCTTGTTTAAATGGTGATAAACATCTTCTCTCATGCGAGGCGGCTGGAAAGTATTTAAGGATAATAATGTGCATAAAGGGCCTCGCGGGCAGCAGATTTATACATTTTTGATGGATTTATTTTTCTCCCTCTTTCCCATTGTCAACTTCTCTTCCAAAAGGTAGCTCAGAACCCAGGCAAAAATGGGACAGAAGGGCATTTGTTACCCTGCGGTGGCCTCCGGTTCCTCCTGGCAGAGAGCTGCGTAACTCAGCAGCGGGCTCCCGCTTGAACGCCTCTGCAGCCCGCAGCAAGCCAACACGGCCAAGCAGGCCAGCAACCATCCAGGGCACTTGCTTTGCCATCTCTCAGTCCTGAACGGAGACAGCACCTAAATCACAGCTAAATCACAGCTGCCCATGAACTCAAGGTGGGACCGAATCTCGTGTTTGCCGAGAAAACGTCTTATCTTACTTCTCTGATAGTGGGCCATGCCTGACTGCCTTCCTTCTTTCCAGTACCACGGTGGGGCCCCGTGGGGCCTGGGATCTCTGCGTCAGAGACCAGCAGCAGCTACCCCTGCAGATCAATGAGCCTGTGGGCCTCCCTGCACCGGGAATGGGACCCGACGAGCAGAGAAGGCTTGTCACCTTTGATTACTCGCCCTATCCCGGCGCTAAAGAAACAAGATGTGAAGAATGGCCTCTCAAGAACATTTGATCCAGCCTGCAAAATCACTGCAACTTTAACCCTTCCCTGCTGGAGATCCATGTCTGGTCCTCAGACGCATTTTCAATGGAATGTCATTTCCAATCAATGGCCTACAGGCAGACACGCACACATTTCAGACGCCACAGGGAAACCATCCTTTCTTGAGAATGGACAGAGAATGGGCAGAACGGATTCCACGTAATTTTCCTCTGGCAACATGTTGTAGTTCGAACGGCACCGGACCGGGCAGCAGGAAGTCTGGCTTCGAGTCTGTCTCCAGCTAGCTGCGTAAGCCACAGTTTTGCCATCTGTCCAGGGAAGAAGCTGGAGGGACTGGCATCTGAGGGCCCTTCAGGGCCTGAAATCCCCAACATCACACCGCGGCCAAGGTCCAGGGCTTGAGACGCACCCACGAGGTGTAGGCTCAGCTCTGCAACTGACCTGCAAGTCACCAAACCTTTTTTTGAGTTGTTTCCTAAAAACAGGGATGTTAAGAGTGCTTAACACATAGAACTATTCTGAGGGTTTTTATACAATAATTTAATTAAACTGTTTTGCTCAGTGATTGGCTTAGAGAAGGAACTCAAATTTAAAATCTAGACTTAGGATTGCTTGTAGAATCTGTTTAACTGTTGATCACCATTAGTGAATTTAGAAATAAGATGGCTTTAAAAATTGGTTGTTCAGTAAAATGTGTGGATTTCCATTTCTGCAAATGCCCCTGAATTACTGTGCCAGGAAATGTACAGCAAAAAAAAAAAAAAAACCAAAAAAAACAAATAGACAAAACAAACATGAATCATGTAAAACATTGCTCCCCGAACGACATCTGGGACCTGGCCACTCGAGGGCCCTGCGGCTTCCCTGAGCATGCCCTGGCTTCTCCGTTCCTTTCTCTGCCCTCATTGGTAGCAGGTCTGCTCACATCACGTAAGCAACCAGGGCTTCTCCGTTCCTTTCTCTGCCCTCATTGGTAGCAGGTCTGCTCACATCACGTAAGCAACTCGTAGAAACCCCATTGACAGTCAACCTGCAAAGAAAAGCCAAAGGATAGAGTCAATGCAATTAACCCAGAGTGAAGTCCTGCTTCGAAAAAATTCTCCCACTCTATTCTTGGATTTATAGTATAAGGTTTTCACTGTAATGGCTCTTGTAAATTAATTGCAGACACAATTGTCTACAGGCATTCTCAGAATAAGTGGCAAGTAGTTAATTGCACCCCGAATTAGCCAATTCTGCCCATAATTAACCATTTGAAGACAATTAATTGCATGCATAATATTTGCACCTGCAACTAATTGGAGACCCTTATATTGTTCCTCAAAGAAACAAATAAATAAATAACAACACCAACAACAAAAGAACCGGGGGCTACTTTTTAAATGCAGTCTTTTCATGGTCCTCAGTCTGTGGAGCTGGGAGGAGAGGTGAGCTGAGGAGTCACTGGTCTGTGTTACTGCTGCCTCGGTGGAAAAGTGACCTTAAGTCATCAGGAGGAGCAAGGTCTGCAGGACCTTCTTCTTTGCCTGTGTCCCCTTTTTTCCCTCTCTCCTTATCATCACTGCAAACTAACTATATTTAAACCTAGTATCTCCAACTATGTAATCGTAAAATTTGAGGCTACCTAAGGCTTGGGAAAATGAAGACTATCTCACATACTGAAATAGTGTCTTTAAAAAAAAAAAAAAAAGGCTAAGTTCTCTTACTCTTGCTCTGGTTTTATCCAGAGGCGACTGATGGCTTGCCAAGGTGAGGAGCAAATGCCCTCCGCGCCTGTGGGCCAGGAGAATAATCACATATGCATCATTAGCCCAAAGGAGTTATGTTGGTCTGGGCTAGCATTGTCTTTCACTCTCAAAACCATAAATTGTAATTTATAATAATAACAATGATGGTAATACCAACAGCAACGATCACTACAATCCCTGTGTATGAAGGCTTTTGCCTCGCACTCTACATAATCTCACTTAAATTGTGATAGCAATTCAAAGAAGATATTTTATGTCCATTCTGTAGGTGAGAAAATTGTGTATAGAAGCTGCCTAATTTCCCTAATGTTGCACAGCTAATAGGTCATGGAAATATAATTTAAACTTGGATAATCTAATCCATGTAAAGTGCTTAGTACAGAGTCGGAGATACCGTGATACTCAGGTAAGATTAACCGAATTATTTATATCCTTATTAATTTCTAAGTTTATTCTCTTTGAACAGCCACATTGAGGATGGCGTTATAGTACTTAGGGATAAATACTAAGTGCTCACTATATTCCAGTTACTGTTCTAAGTGCTTCACGTGAACCAAATCAATTTAAATTCCATAACAAGAGCATGAGAAGATATCATTAACATCCCCATATGACAGATGATAAAACCGAGGCAGAGAAATATTGGCTAACTTGCTTAAGAATATAAAACTAGCAAGGGGATGGGACGAAGGATTCAGACACTGGCATTGTGGCTCTAAAAGGTGTGTCCTTAAATATTATACTACATAGCCCCTTTCAACCTGGACAGATGGATTTGCCTGTTAAAAATGTGTCTGTCTCTACGTACACTTGGATGTGATGGAGGTCTCTGTTAAAAATCAGTTTATAAAATAAAAATAAAATCTGTCCTGGATGCCAAATGCTTGCTTTCCAAATGGGAGCAGAACCACTGTCTGTGGTCTGGGAAGAGGAGAGGAAGATCCTCTGTTTTCTCCCCACATAAGAAGCTGGAGCCCACTAGTTGTAGTTGGTCGTGGAAGGAGTTACTCTCGCTGGTGACTCAGAAGACGATTTGTAGGATCATCCAGAAAAGTGGCTGAGAAATGAAAGCAGGAGCAGGGGCAAAGCCAAGTGTGGACACCGGACCAAAGCAGGTGGCGAGGCCAAGAGGAGGGCAGAAGGTGAGGCGCCAACGGGGGGGAGGGGGGGAGGCGGCGGTCAACACAAAGGATGCTGTGCTGGGCACGGGGGCTGCTACTGGTGAGCCAGGGCCGGATCCGAAGGCGCCGGGTCATTCCAGGCCATCCTGAGCGTCTCACGAGGATACGCGGATCTCCAGTGAGCTGAATGGCTTCCCGCCTCGTGGAGGTAGAACCACACTGTATTACAAGCTGAAAAATACTAACGGTTGAGCTGTCATTTTGTAAAAGAACGGAGGCGTCCAGTTAAGTATTTTGTGAAGAATAAACAGAACGGGGTTCACACAAGGGGAGCAGATCGAGGGAAGCCTCCCAGCGAGGTAAGCAATCACCATGCTTGAGCAACAGAACTGACACCAAACTCTCAGCAGTTGGGAAACCAAAGAGATACACACATTTGGTGGTGGGAGGTGGGGGAGGCATGAGTTTTCTCCTGTGACAATGATAAGCTTTAAAGGCACCAGGACCCTTTATGGCCACCATCGCCGCCCCCCCCCCCCCGAAATAAACCTAAAACATGGCATTGTCAACTTTACTGATAAACATTTTGAACGCAGCAAAGCAAATGATAGGCCAGCGGCTACTCAGGGAGCTTTGTCATCCTGTGGCCATAGACCCAGGCATTGTCGTGTTGGGAGGCTGGTTTTACATCAGGTGCAAACCCAAATCATTCTTCCTTCATTGTGTTTTCCCAGCTTCTCCCCAGCATGAAAGAAAGGCCACTCCAACATCTTGCTGAATCAGGTACTCCACGCTCACGTGCCCGTCGATGCCCGAGGGACTCCCCATGCTTCTTCCCTGCCCCGGTGGAGTTCCCGGGCAAGAAAACCATGATGTCAGCCTCGTACGTGTTCTTTAAGAGGCAGTTTTCTCCTTGTAAAGTAATCCTTCCTTTCTTTTCTCCACTTCATATCTGCCATCTATTTAATTATCAACACTATTTTTTTTTTTTTTTGGTCATGGATTAATGGGAAATGGAAGAGTCCATATTCTCTCTCCCTTTGCAACATAAGAGTGTAGCTAGTGTTGTAATATCTGATAGTCACCGTAACTGGAGGTGAGCAGAAGTGGCTTTGAGATCCAGTATGCAAGCCCCTCTGAGTTTCCTAAGTCAGAAGACCCAGGTCACTGTGGTGGGCAACAGCGCCTCCTGCATGCCTATCTTCTTTGGGTAAAAGCACGCTGATTTTGCCTTGTTAAAGTGTCCTTTCCGTGACACACACCACAGCAGCTCCTCATCTTCTGGAAGGATCATGCATCCTGAATAATTTGCACCCTTCCACTGTGTTATTCCGGTCAGGAGGGCCATCCCATCAAGTCTAAGGAGTTGCCATAGTTACCTAGCATTTATTTATCATACACAGTTTGGGATTTTTAATAGACATCCAGGATGCCAAAGTTGTGGTCAACCATCATCTTCAGCTTCCTCTGAACGGTGGGTCTTTTTTTTGACTCATATTATTATACACATTTGTTAATGCCTCCCTCCCACACTGGATTTCAAGTCCCCATTCTGTCTCCAGACAGAATGTCAGCTTGGAATTAATGTGCGCTGGGGGATTCATCATCGGCCACCACAGCATCTGTTATCCTGTCTTACGCTTTTTTCCTATCATCCACCAAAACTTAAATTTAAAGCTTCCTTAACAGAATTGGCACACATCCTATTAAATGCATGCTCTATGAAGGGAGATCAGTATCTGCCAGCTTCTCTGTCCCCAGGTGCGTGCCAGACACAGTGAGGGTGAGGGGCTTTGGGGGGAGGACAGGGGTGGGCAAGACAGAAGCGCAGCCGGGAGGACCTGGGATGGGAGCTGAGACAGGAGGGACAGGACAGGTGAAAATACAACCGTCTTAGCCCAGGTCAGCCTTCTAGCCTTGTAAGATTCCTACTTTCCCCCAGAGCTCCCCACCTCCATATTTATTCTCATTACACACGTTCCTGTTCACGGAAACCTAGAGATCCCGCATCCCCTCCTCCCTCCTTGGCCCCACAATAGCGCACAGATCCGTTGAGGAGCCTCCTGACTAGCACATGAGCTTGAACTCATACATACATAATTTATACAGACATGCGTTCGCTGACTGATGCCACAACATGCAGAGTCGTACAAAAGCAATGAAAAGAACTGCTCCTCGAATCGAGGCACAAATCAGCTGGCGGGGCCCCCAGTGGTGTTGTGGGACACGTGCCTTCATAATGTTCCAATCTCTCCTCAGCCTCCGCGGAGCGAGCTTCAAAGGCACTGGCGTCTCAAACCACAGCATCTCTTTAGAACACAGTGACAACGGAGCCTTTTCTCACATTATTTGCAAGTTGCTCACCTTGCCCACTCTTCCAGCTTGACCTAATTGCCACCTGCCAGGCAGTGGCCGCGTGGAAAATGCGGTCCTATTATGTAGGAAGGTGGTGTGATCATACAGCCCCTCACATCCAAACAGCCAGATTGGGAAGAGCAGATGGAAACGAGAAGGTGGGGGAAGGGGTCAGGATAAGAATTAGGGATTTGTTGCCCATTTATTTATGAGGCTACCCATCCCTCCATACACGCATGTTTAAAAAAACGGTTGTTAAAAAAAAAAAAATGGAAGAGAACAAAAACCCACAGACGGATTAGCTGAAGACAAAAAAAGAATCTCACAGCTGGAGGCATTCCTTGTTCGGAGCTGGTCTGAAATCTCTTCTCAGGTGGGGGCTGCTGGTACCTTCTTCCTGTTTCCACCAGGTCTGGCCTTTGAAGTGAGTCAAACACTGAGGATGTGTTTTATCAAAATTACACCATTGCTTGACTATGGTTTCTGGAGGTCTGCTCTTAGAGAGGGAATGGTAATGAAACAGGAAGGAGACAAAGAAAGAAACCTACTGCGTGGTTGCATTTTTGTTCTTGGATCATCTCTGTGAGAGATGAGAGTCTGTCATCTCATCAATGGGTCTGTGTGGGCTTGTGGAATCCATTTGAATCTTGCCTCAAAAAAAGGCTGGGTTTTCAATCAAGGGCAGGGGCATTTTTAGATGGAGGCTGAGGTAAGTGGTAAGGAGTGCACTGTTAGACGAGTTCCTTAAAAATATCCAAGACAGGGGTGCCTGGGTGGCTCAGTCGGTTAAGCGTCTACCTTCAGCTCAGGTCATAATCCCGGCGTCCTGGGATCGAGCCCTGATTCGGGCTTCCTGCTCAGAGGGAAGCCTACGTCTCCCTCTCCCACTCCCCCCTGATTGTGAGCCCTCTCTCGCTGTGTCTCTCTCTCTCTCTGTCAAATAAATAAATAAAATCTTTAAAAAATATATCCAAGACAAAATGAACGTAACAGTGTGTGTCAACTACAGTGGAAAAATAAATCAAAAATAAATAAATAAATACCTCGGACTGAAAAATTGAGACTTTCAAGAGAACCTCTACATTACTCTAGTGCCTTTGCGGGGTTTACGGATGTGCTCACTGTATGTGGTGAAAAGCAAAATTCTGTCCATCGGGCTTTACATCTAGAACCTTGATTGAGGATGCAGCAGGGACGTGAAGACACACACTAGATTTTTGCCAGCAAAGAGCAAAGAATCCTGTGATTTGAACAATCATGCAGGCGCACAGGTGAGTGGGTGGAAACTTGTCAATGGAAAGAAGCAGGTATTTCAAATTTACAAATAAATCGAGGCTCTGAGAAAAATACACACTTTGGGGGGAACTTTATAACAAAATCGGCTTATGACCATTTTGGTCTCTATGTGGTTTGGAAAATAGCTCTCTCTTTATAAGATAACATGTCTCTGCCTGAACCATATCCATGACCTGTCTAAAATATGGGTTGATGTAACTGCAAAGCAGGTACAGTACTTGATGCTGAGAAAGTTTAATTCAGGGGCTGCAGTGCGCTCGAATCAGCTCTGGGCGCATACGAGGAATTATGAGATTTAACATTAAATTTATGGTTCCTTGTCCATCACACGCCATCCTTGTTCTCCTAGAAATACTGCAAACCTACTTCACACGGCATTTCTTTGTCCTTTCTGTAGAGTATGTGTTGGTTTTACCAAGACGGCAAGCCTCAGAATATGAAGAGTAGGCTTTGCAACCAGTGAGACCAGGCATCTAAGCTCTCGTGGTTTTCCAGACACCTTCGAATCACACAGAAACCAGGTAAATGCAGGAACCAACATCACACATGTGCGAGGCCACTCATGATTGTCCAGACACATGGTGGTCTAGTGCCAAGCGAGGTCCTCTCCTCCAGACAGTGACTGCCCCTCCCTCAGACTTGATCTTGACTGGCAGAGATGAAGTGTTCGGAGCTTCTGACAGCTGGAAGAGTCCATCAGCGACCTTGAGAAAACAGAAGTTGTTGCCCTTTGACACATGGATGTTGGGGAGGTGATCTACCACGGGGCTCCACGTTGGCTTTCTGTAACAGAACCAGTGTGTTCAAATTTGTTTAAATTAGCTGCAAGGAGAGGTTCCAGTTGATGTTCGGGTGAGAGTGAGCTGGATTTTCCTTCCACCGAAGGCCTGCTGTTCATATCCACGCACACGATGCAAGTAGGCCACTCCCATTGATCCCTACTGGAGACATTTGGGGAATAGTTTTACACAAAGAAGGCAAGTTGTGGGACCTTCAGAAGGAAAGCAGTAGGTGAATGCTGCAGAGGAAGATATTTACTGGCTTAAAACAAACAAGCCTTCTTTGTTTCTGCAAAATCTCATTTTTGATGTCAGGGAATCCGCAGAGCTGTCCACTGATTTTCACAAGCCATCATTTACCACTTTTTTTTTTTCTAAATGCTTTCTCTGAAGCCAAACAAAGACAATTTAAAGAGCAGCCTATGGAAATAAGGCCTGGGCTGAGCAGTTTGAGGCAACCCCCTCCCAGACTTTGACTTTGAAGGCCACTCGTGCAAAATCGGTAGAGGTGTAGCTTGAGAGCGGCGCCATTTCTGACCGTGACTGGCGCTTCTCCAGGGTCACAGTAGGTAGAATAAGATAGGCGAAGGGAGCAAGGAGGTGCGTGCTTTGGGGAAAGACCGTTGTTTGGAGGTTAGGCACTGGGAAGTAAGGCAAAGGATGGGCTTTATCTTCGAGG
Source organism: Neomonachus schauinslandi (assembly GCF_002201575.2). Lineage (NCBI taxonomy): Eukaryota > Metazoa > Chordata > Mammalia > Carnivora > Phocidae > Neomonachus > Neomonachus schauinslandi. The sequence continues at coordinate 4,005,335 of NC_058412.1, read as the reverse complement.
TCACAGCTCAGCACCCTGTAGACTGAAGGCCAAGGTCATCCCTGCACCTGTTTCTGACTGAAGCTTGACAGGAACACAGCCCTGGCCACTGATTTGAGTATTGAGTGTGGCTGTTTTCAACAAAGTCCTTGTGACTTGGAAAAGGAAAACTATTTACTGCCTGGCGCTTTATAGAAAACATTTTCCAGCCCCGGCTTCCAAGCAATGGACAGCAGCTACAATGTATCTTTCCATAATGACATGGGACTAACGACAGAGGCTAGGAAGCAAGGAGTGGGAGCTCCAGATCATTTTAAATTCTCCCAGCTCTCTACATTTGGGCTCTCTCGCTTATTTTAGGAAATTGCATCATCAACAAAAATGCATTGAACCACATGCCAGGTTGTAACTGAGTTAAGTTATTTTGTGACCATTGTGATAGATTTTCTTTCATTATTTCTCAGTTTTGATTCTCTAAAGAGTTGTGCACAGAGCCAGAACCAGCTAGCACGTGCAGATCGCTGCATGGCTGGGGAACAGAGGCACATCCAATGTTCGTCCCCAAATCACCAAGCCTTTGTTATTATTTAAACAGACACTTTCTATATCTTTACCCAAAAAACTGAGCCTGGGAGGGTTTCTGGGTCTTGGTAGTAGGCCAAGTACTACTGAGCTTTACAAAATTAGGGGTGCTTTTCCAGGACCCATGAGATTAGGTTAGACAGAGAACTAGATTTGAATATTTAAATAAAATGTTTGCTCATCCATTAAGGAGCTAAAAGCCCAGCTTTATCTTTTTTTAAAAGATTTTATTTATTTATTTATTTGAGAGCGAGAGAGAGCAAGAGAGAGCAAAAGAGAGAGTGAGCTGAGGGAGAGGCAGAGGGAGAGGCAGACTCCTCACCAAGCAGGGAGCCCGACGTGGGGCTCGATCCCAGGACCCTGAGATTATGACCTGAGCCAAAGGCAGAGAGGTTCAACCAACTGAGCCACCCAGGTGCCCCTAAAAGCCCAGCTTTAAATACAGATTTCCTTAATAGAAAATATGTAAAATGCTCCAATTAGATTGTGTATTGGTGTGCATCATTAGCAAAGGTGAAAGGGATCTGATTTCCATTTGAATATGGAGAGAACTTTTCCTTTCCTGTGTGATTAGGGTCTTCTACTACTGGTGGTGAGAATCACAATTCTGGGCAAAATGGGCAGGGCTTTGTTGAGAAATATGTTACCCATATCTTGTGGCATTTCAAGAAGAGTTTGCTTGATATGAATTTATTCTAAAATGTACTCAGTAACAAAAGGGGATTACCTGTGAGTTCATAAGGCTCTGGAGAAGAAAATTTATATATCACTCTCTCGAAATTTGAAATAATGCATTGATGAATATTCACTGGTCCTCATTCTTTTTGTGGGTTTCTGTTCTTTGTTACTTGTCTCGGGTATCGAAGTTCATGAATAAATTGCTCATGATTTCCCCCTCAGAAATAAAGCTTACTTTCTTACTCTCACAGTTCTTACTTTCTTTCTTACTACTTACTTTTATAGCAAGTGTTTCCAACATTTTGGAGAATTCTCATAAAGCATTTGACGAAGAGATGCAGTAGAAAGGGAAAGGCTTTTGAAGGAAGTCAGCACAACATTTGCATCCCGATGGCAAGACTCAATGGCCAGCATGATCTTGTGACAGTGGACCTTATTTATCTCTTTGACCTTCATTTTACCTATCTATAAAATAGGTGGTATCTGAAAATAAAAGGACACAAAAATAGCTGGATTCTTTTAGGCTCTCACTAGCCTGTGGTTGCAGATCAAGTCAGAATAATAGTCTCTAGGCAGTTTCCTCGAGTCATTGAAGCAGGCGCCCCCATTGAACACCTGGATCCCGATTTGCTAACACGGGGAGCTCGAGGAAGTCTCTTTACACAAGTTGGGGTGATAGCCGCCCCTCCTCACTGAGCTGTGAAGCCTGAGTGAGACTGTTCGTGGACCATGGCTCTCAGAAACTGGTCCGTGACTGTAGTTCAGCATTGCTTGTCTCCCTGCCAACTAGGGCTTTGTTGGGAGGTGGTGCCTGATGAGCTTCCTTTCTCTTTCTTATCAGTCACCATCGAGAAAGCTGCTTTTCACTTCTCTGCATATTCCTGTTTCCAGACATTGCACTTAACTTTACTACAAACCAATCTGTTTGAGGCTCCTCTCACCGATTTATCTAATACTCTCGAATGTGATAGAGTCCGATGCTAAGCTACCACCTATTTCTCCCCTGGGGAGTAGCTTGGGTGGCTGGAATGAGACATCATGGGCTGGACACCCTGAAAAACAGAAACTTATTTTCGCACATTCTGAAGACTGGAAGTCCAAGGTCAGGATGCCAGTAGGCTTGGTTTCTGGTGAGACCTCTTTTGTTTGGTCGCAAATGTCTGCCTTCTCACCATGTCTTCACATGGCCTCTTCTCTGTGTGTGTGTGGAGAGAGAGAAAGCTCTCGAGTTTCTTCCTCTTCTTATGAGGACACCAGCCCTGTAAGATTAGGCCCTTCCACTGTGATGCCATTTAACCCCAGTTATCCCCTCTAAGGCCCCGTCTCCAAATACAGTTACGTTAGGGGTTAGGGCTTCACCTTATGAATTCTGGGGGACACACTTCAGTCCCTAATAAGGCTTCCGGGTTTCTGGTGAGCCCATCCTAAGAATCTGCCTCCGTCTGGCTTGAATCTCTCCCATGCTGTGACTCCAGCCACGTGGAAGGATGAGCACCTAACTCCCTCCATGACTGCCAGGCTCTTCGGCAACCACTGCCTCCTATGCTCAAGAAGGTCTAAGCAATGCTTTAAGAAATGGAATCTCTTCCTGGGACGTTTCCTGTAAGAGGAAGCTGTGGTTTATAGGTGGCCCTGGAATCATACCCTTTGTTGCAGGCTGTGTTCCATCACCTCCGGGACCCCACAGCTACCGACATCACTTAGTGTTCCAATGACGCTGTCACCAGGTGCCTTGTTGCCCTTCACCTTCCTTTGAGGATCCTTTTTCCCCATTACTGTCTGGGAAGGAACTGCAAAGTAGATGCAGAAACGGTCAGGAAATCAGGATGATGAGTATGGAAAAGCACTAAGCTTTGGCACAAATAATGCTCCCCACACCCTCAATTGGGACTCTACAGCCTGCAAGCCTGCCCCAAGAACACCGGGGTATTGCTCTCAGAGACGGCCATTTCAGGATGAATGGCTTTTTTGTTGTTCAGAAGAAGTGCCTGATGATCAGCTGGGTCAACAAGAAAGGCATAAAGCCTTTAGCTTCCACAAAGAGGGGAAGACCAAATGCCTAAGAGGTCATGTGGAATATCGCGCAAATCAGATTTATAATTAAAATGGAATTCCTGCCCTGCTCCTGATGCACAGAAGGCTTCTTTCCTGGACTAATGCCCGCTTTTGCCATCAGAAGACAGATCAGATGCTCATCTAGAAAACCCAACGTCCTCGTGGTGGATCTCGGCTATGTCTGTACAGGGATGAGAACCAGGGCTCTGAGAGTTTGTCCCACATGGAACGTCAGACCAGGTGAAAGGACAAGGCACAGGAAAAGGCAGCCATGGCTTCTTTAAGCAGTAGTGATGTCTAGGCATAGAAAGCCACAGTTTCTAATCCCCCCAACTCGCTCCTACCACGCATTGCCAGTTGCCATTGTTTTATCTTCTTAGCAAGAACAAGGATTTTACATTAGTCAGAAAAACACCAGAATGGTTATTGATGAAAGACTCTAAGAAAATATCTCATCAGAGAGCTGAATTTTAATATTCCACCGAAAAATCCAGGTCCTACCCCACGGACCAATGCTGCCAGTAAGCTTTCCAAGGAGTAATTTTAGCACACAAAAATTTACCATTCTGACTTATTCGGAACGAAGTTTTGAAAACAAAGAGTTTTCATTCATTTTTCATGAAAGCTGACTGGGTCTCTGCAGCATGATGGGCTCTGCACTAAGGAGCGGGGACCTGTGTTGCCCAGTCCAGTCTCCACGCTTATTCCCCCAGACTCAGACAAAAAAGAGACGTGGCCATCAAAATTCTCCTTTCTAAAAATAGCCTCCTTTCAGAGGAACATACTTCGTGCTTTATTGCTCACACAGACACCTCCCGGGGCTCACATTTTCAAAACCACTAATCTCTTTGGTTTCAGAATAATTTTGGAGAAATCTTACAAGGCAGCCTTGCTTTTCAGAGACACACGTGCCCGATTCCGGGCTATGCTCCTTTCAGGCAAGAAGACAGCTCACATTTTTTAGAATGTTCTTCCTTTTTCTTCTTTGTCTCAGACATCACTGTCCTAACAACTTGGAACGCCTTGGCCTTCGGCAGGATGGGAGGGAGAGCACAGCCCCTTTGTTCTGGGTCGGCTGGCACACATCTTTTTCCGCTCACGTTTATAAAGAACAGAGAATAGACTAATTAAATCCCATATTTTTTCAGATAACTCAATTGAGTAAACTGACAATGATGTTATCTGAGGCCCTGTTGTCATGTTTGATCAAGTTCTTTACAGAGCTGTACAATCTCCCATAAAACCTGCCCGAATGGTAGAGTTCAGAGAAATCTTTGAATAGAGCTAGTCTTCTGTTGTTTCCAGAATCCATGGGGGTAGAGGTGGTGGTGGTGGGGGGGAGCAAAGTTTGAGAGGCTCATATCATTCCCATCGAGTGATTCTTAAATTGATTGTTTTAAGAAAATACAAAATAAAAAATCTTTCCTCATCTTTGACTTTTACTGTTTTGCTATAAAACCCCACTCAAGGCATAAAATGATGTATATTTTCATTTATTTCTAGAGTGCAAAGAGGCACTTCAGGATCGTACCTTTGTAAAGTTGAGATGTATCCAATGTGTCCATCTTCCAGGCCCTCTACCAAGTGTCCCAGAGGCGTCAGCTCGTTCCATGCCTGTGACAACCAGACTATTCATTCCACTTTGGAGATGAGGAAATCAGGGCTTTAGGCAGAGTGACTATCATGTTAGGATCACACAGGAGAGAAAATGCCTCTGAACTTCCCGAGAACCGGGGCCATTAGGTCTATCCATCTGTCTGCATCAGTTAGGGCTCCAATGGGAAACATGCCTCAAACAGGAGAACTCAGAAACTCATATCCACAAAAGGGCTCATCACAAAAGTGTGGGTGAGGTGCACGGGCCTGGGGGCCACCTTCCGCTGAGCTGTTACCTCCCCAGCCCTGAGCAGTGGGGGGAGGGGACAGAGCAGGTGCCAGAGCCTGCAAGGTGACCCAGGTATCTAGAACACGATGCTGTGGGAGGATCTGCAACCTTCATGCCAGGGAACTGCAGCCCGAGGGGGCCTTGCAGGGGTGGAGCCAAGACCTCCTTCTCCGCCTCCACTCCCCAGCTGGGGATACCCACCAACCCCAGCCAACCCTCCCCCGAAGCCCAGAGGGCACAGAGTCCTGCCGATGCAGCCCTGGGACCAAGTCCCCACCTCCGTAGGCAGCTGGGTCTCAGCTCTCAGCATCTGTTCTCACTTCCCGCCTGCAGCCCTGCTTCTCTCCAGCAGGTTCAGCCAAGCTCGCTGCCTGCCTCCTGCCTGGCGTCTCCTTCTCTCTCCTGGACTCAGGTAGAACGATGCAGATGACCCACGGTGACCAGCTTTGTTTTCAAGGACAGACGTCTGGATGAAAGCCTGCAGCAGCAACACCGGGCAGGCTGAGGAAGGCGACGTAAGGCCGGGAGCAGCTTCTCCTTCCTAGAGTGGTCGGCCCTGGAGGTCATCCTGTCCCACCTAGTTTGGGGACCAGCCCTGGGATGACATCCTGGGCCATTCATTCATGTTTTAACCATCAGATGTAACTACCATTCGTTAGCACTGTGGGAGGTTGTCCACACTCATGCATCACTGCACGTGTGCATTACTTCACCTACCCACTCATTCATTCATTCATTCATTCATTCATTCATAAACCTATAATGAGCACGTGATGAACATGCGTTAACTTACTCTGTGCTAGAACACAAAGGAAATTGAGATGTGGTGTGCCTTCAAAGAATTGTCAGGCTACTAAGGGAATAAAACATCCCCACAAGTAATTGTAATCCACTTTGGAAAGTTACAAAACCCATGACAGGTAAAATGTATTCATTGTTGAGGAAAGGGGAGATTACTATTATCTTTAAGTCAGATGCTCAAGGTTCAAGTTCATCCCTAGTGGAGAATTTCCTAGAAACCTGGAATCACTTGGTCCGAGACTTGGGTTCTGGACTGTGAACTCCTTCAGAAAGGGACCCTCTGACCTATGCTGTCCGGTGTCTGACGACATGCTGCCTGATCCTGTCCACGACAGGTCTTCGTGCGGTCAGCTCTTCACAGGGCATCCCTCTGTCTGCCGAGGGCTTGCAGGGTCAGAGGTGGTCCCAGCCAGTGTGTGTTCAGCCACAGCCAGTTCTGGCTACCGGGAGGGCTCTGAAATATAAGTAAGTGGGGTGACATCGCCAGGTGACACAGCAAGCCCAGGCCAAGGTCAGGTCACCTGGTCGCCGCCTTCATCATCCCACGCCAGCGTAAAACTGGGTAAGAGGAAGCTAGATGGGATAAAGCAAATCTTCCCTTTTATTAAGTTAAAATCAGTGCATAATGAGAATGGACGCTACAAGACTTGTAGACACAGTGTCTTGTCTTCTTTTAAAGCCTCCATGGAAGTGGTCCCTGTGTTTGAGAACTGTCTCTCTCCATGTCTGTGCTCCTTACTCTCCTGGGAGGCCCCGGGGACCAGAATCTGTCCCTTATTGGCTTCAGTGTCTCCTGTACCAAGCAGTGCCTGGCTCATGCTTCCTGAGAGAATGTTAGCACTGACCTTCTCCCCTCTCTGTAGCACGTGCGTATAAATCTGCAGCGACCGTACCCACCGCAAACACTATGAAGTGTCTTTTACTGATGTTCTTTCGCACTGTTTCTCAGGTAATTCTTATCAAGATGCTGTCGGAATAGGGCATTGATGCCCATTTTACAGAGAAGGCAATGGGGGCCGTGGTCTACTGAACAACAGTAGCTAACATTCCTCGACCTGACTCTGTGTCAGGGACTGTTTGAAGCACTTTGGATGCCCTGCCCCACTTCATTCTCAGGACAAATCTGAGACAGTGAAATGATGATCCTCAAATTTCATACGATGAGCTGAAGCACAGAGATGCCAAGCAAAGGGCCCAAGGTCACAGAGCGGTGAAAGGGACAAGCTGGGACTTGGGGACAACTGGTTTCACTTTAGTGTTCAATACTTACTGACTTCACTCTACTTCCTCATCACAGGCCAAGGGTGCAGAGCTGGCCAGCCCAAACACACCCTCCGTTGGTTAAAGACTAACTTGATGACGCTGAGAATGTCTCTGTCTCTTAAACCTCGGCTTCCCCATCTGTGAGAAGTTACACTAACACCCACTTCACTCATAAAGGTCTGCCTTTCTAGATCACCTGCCGGGCTTGCCCTGTGCATCCTGCAGAAAAAACGGAGACCTATCCGTCAGTCTCTGGTTTTCACAATGGCAGCATCTCTGATTGAATTCTTGTATCCTCAACCTTGTAGTATGCCAAAAAGTATGCCCACAATCTGTCCAGGCCTGGACCCAAGAAAAATGCTTCTTCAAATTTTGAAAGTCAGAAAAGTGTTGAAAAAGAACTCACAATTTGGAATCTAAACATCTAAATGTTACCACTTCATATCTGTGTGGCCTTCCTTGAGTAGTTCACATCAATTCTATGCATTTACTGTCCATCATCTGAGAAAGAATAATCATAGGAACAAGTACAACAACAGTAATACTTATCAATGGATTAATATGAAGAAAAGTGAGAGCGTGATAAACAGGTTTTAAGAATAATAATGACCAGTTAGATGTATGATCATTGTTTCTACAGATTCATTCATTCCACATTATTGGAACTCAGAAACGCCAATGGTTGAACTGAGTGAGTAACCTAGCAGGTAGGATGACAGCCTCGAGTCCAAGCGTTCAGTTCTTGGTCTGTGGATACATGCTGCGCTCCCCACCTGCTAGCCCAGAGATAATCCTTCCTAGCAAGTGATGTAGGAGAAAGCTCATGTGTTCTGGAATGAAACACCATTCTGTGACCTTGGGCAACCTATTGAACACTTTAATATAGCTGTGGATATTTATACTTACCAAATGGGGATTATAATAATTCTCAGGGCTGCTGTGGGAATAAAGGGTGATACTAAACATACAGTGCTTAGCTCAAGGTTAGACCTGAAAAAAAAAAATCTGTTTTCTTCTTCCTTTGGATAGAACTCTTTTTATGAAATGGAGGGAAGTCATGGGAAATTTAAAGCTCATAGTTACTGAGTGTTACTATTGACAAATAAAATTTCTTGTCCTTCTCACTTCTCCTTTGCCAATGCTTTGATCATTTTCTTGATTTCAGACTCCATTTGCAAGATGGGAAGTGTCCAGGAGAAATCTCCCCAGCAGAATGTTTGCATTCTTACAAAATAAAGGCTGCCTATTTGATGAGAGGAGTGTTTATACTAGTATCCTGGTAGAAGCCAAATTCTTTCTCCTCCTTCCAAACCACCAATGCGGTTGTGTATCTCTTTTCAGACCTTGCATAAGAGCCACCCACATGCATGACCTAATGGAAGTGAAAGAGGTTTGGGGAGCTGAAAGTTCTGGCCATAACTTTAGGTCAACAATTTTTATTCCTGATGCCATGGGACCATCATTGTGATTTTATGTGCCTCAGTCCAAACATCTACAAAATGGGGATCAAACAAGGTAAAATGTGTAAAAGTTCTTAACACAATATTTCATAGGTAGCAGAAAGTTTATACATTTCTATTTCCTATCATCTTTCCCCACAAGAGCATAATTTGAATTTTATGTAGCTGTATAGAACCCATAATGATGAGTAATGTGTCCTATACAAAATATGCTCTTGGTAAATGCTTATAGAATTAAACTGAATTATAAATATATAGATGATGCAAATATGCTAGGTATACAGCAATATTCTTTGTTATAAAAAGCACAAGCTCAGCACATAACTTTGTGTATCTTGAGTGTAGGCATTGTCATTTTAGCTGAAAACCCACAGTGTTCAAACCTTTTTTTGTTGGTTGGTTGATTTTTTACAGATGATCTTGAGAGAGGCAATGGTTCCATGGAAAGAGTAAACTATTTGGATAGTAAACTACCATATAGTCTTAGGCTGTATGAACTTGGGGAATTTATAATATTTTATTGGCTCAAAGGTGCCATTAATTAAAAAATGTATATGTACCACTAAAATGAAACAAAATACTGCCATCACACTAAGGCATGAATGCTGAAATCCTTATCTCAGAGATGTTAAGGGGAAATGTGATTCAAGGATGTATTTTATCTAACTTCCATGATCCTCAATTTTTCCATTACAATAATAAAGCTGATGATAACTAAGAAGATATTGAAAGAATCACATGAAAAAAAGAGTATAAATGTCCTTTTCAAACTCTAAGATACTGCAAATATTATTTATAGACAAAGACTTCTTTTAATGAAAAACTGAGCTTTGAGATATGAAACCTCTCTTGCCCTCCTGGTCTATTTTTATACTAAATGTTTCTCGATATTGTTTTCTCCCCTGGAAATGCCCTTGTTGGCCGTTTATGGAATGTCGTGACCAGAAAGCTACATATTTTGTGTTTATTTCAAAGTATAATCATAGAGAGTCCCTGAATTTTTGCTATTTGGCTTAGGTATGGACCTCTCACGGAGTTGTTTTTAAATTTTAATTGTTTTTAGTAAGTATCCAAATACAAAATTTGTAGTTTGATAATTCCTCAAGAAAAATTCAATATCCCATTAAGATTATTCACTTAAAATAATTAATATCAAATCCAACCAAATCCAGAAAACACAAATATGAAAACCAATGTTGCAAAAAGAAAGAGAGAAAGAGGGAGGGAGGAAAGAAAAAGGAAGGAAGGAAGGAAGAAAGAAAGGAAGAAGAAAAAAAGAAAGAAAGAAGAAACAAAGAAAGAAAGAAAGAAAGAAAGAAAGAAAGAAAGAAAGAAAGAAAAAGAAAAAAGAAAGAAAGAAAGAAATATAGCCAGATTAGGGAAAGATCAGGATTCCTTAGATAATGAACTATGTTTCGGAATTTTTCAAGTACATCCAGGATATCAGATATGAACACTTTAATGGCACCCTCAAGATTTTCATTTGACTTCAAATTTTGGGATTGGGGAGGGAGAGAGAGAAAGGGGACAGAGAGATGCTTTCTGGGATCTCTGTTATACTCAATGTCAAATGACACATCTAAAGGAGTATGTGTCATTTAAATGAAAAAAAGTTGAATGTTGCATATTCATTGTCTCCTGGGCTTTTGCCAATACCTCTTGATGTGACAAGCACCAGTGCCAAGAAATACTATGATTAATGCCTGTGAGTCCCTCCTGTGTTCCTGATTTTGTAACTCTACTCCTGCTGCCACTGGAAGAGATGGGAACCGTCCACCAAATCTGATTCATTTGGGGTAAAGCTCCATGAGCTAATGAAGCTCAAATGTTTTGCAAGTTACAAAGAGCATGGAAAACTGTAGAATACCACAATGAAGGCGTTAACAAAGTTGCAATATTTGACAGGAATAGTTTTTAAAACTTAAGAAAGAGCAAGGCCCCTGTGCAAATTCCAACATTCGCCCTGGGGATGAATCCAGGCTTATGCACGGACTGCATTAAGGTTATATTCCCCCATCCGTGAGCCTTTGACTAGAGCGTGTCCTTCACCTAGGATTTCTTCCTCCCCGACCTCTCTCTTGTTGGAATCCTACACATGTTTCCTATTTCAACTTTGCTTCCCTCCTTCCATAAAATGTTCACATCTCGGGGCGCCTGGGTGGCTCAGTTGGTTAAGCGACTGCCTTCAGCTCAGGTCATGATCCTGGAGTCCCGGGATCGAGTCCCACATCGGGCTCCCTGCTCGGCAGGGAGTCTGCTTCTCCCTCTGACCCTCCTCCCTCTCATGCTCTCTGTCTCTCATTCTCTCTGTCTCAAATAAATAAATAAAATCTTTAAAAAAAAAAAAATGTTCACATCTCCATGTGTCTCTCTCTCAGAAAGCATTCCACTTAACACATTCTGTATACATGCACTGTAGCTCTCATTCCAGGTACTCGGGGATGTAGGGATGTCTGTCTCCCTTGTAGATTTGAATTTATTCATATTTACAATCCCAGAGCATATGCATAGAATTACTCAATATTTGTTGGTTACATTTGATTTTGAATAATAGAAAAAAAACCCTTTGTCATAGGGATGGGGAATGAGATGTAATTTAATGCCCTAAAACAACGGTTGTCACATGAGACAGGGACTGACACCACACAGTTGCTGCACTCTCATGCCCAACAACTGCCCCATTAAAGCCAACTCCACCTTTTCACTCCCACTAAAGAAAAACAAAGATGGATCCAAATAAATGAGAAGCATATTACAAAAAGGGAAATCATTACGTTCGCAAACCTAGTATTTTATTTTAGTAATAAAGTACTGAAGACACACCTCATCTTTTCGCGCAGTTGCTTTGGCAATTCTAAACTTGAGAACTATTGTCACGGGACAGTGCTCACCAAATTTCCCACGGTAATTTTCTCAAACCTCACCCACTCCCTTCCAGTCACCAGACACTCTCCAGGCTCCAGAAATTTACTTTACTTTCTCTTTTACCCATTTGTAACAGGGTTTCTCCACACTGGCACCGTTGACTTTGGGATCAGATTATTCTTGGTTGTCTGGGCGGTCCTGGGTACTATAGGATGTTCAGCAGCATCCGTATTGCCCGTAAGAATCCCCAAATCATGACAATCAAAAATGTCTCCAGACATTGCCAAATCCTCCACTTGGAAAGGAGAGATCTCCCCAGTTTCCAAGGACAAATACAGAGACTCTTCTGGCCACGCTGCCTTGAAGCAGATGATGGAGACTATGAGGCTAGCAGAGCCGAAAGGAGACATGGGTCTAGGGGAGCAACTGTATATTAAGAGAAGCCCAGAGTGATTAAGTACAAGAGTGAAAAGTAAAGTTTCTAGAACATAAACGTGGGCATATCATGTTTCCATGTTTTTTTGGAGGGGGAGGTGCAGAGGGAAGAGGGAGAGAGAGAGAGAGAGAAGCACCGGGCCTGATGCGGGGCTCGATCTCACCACCCTGAGATCACGACCTGAGCCAAAATCAAGCGTCGGACACTTAACCGACGGAGCCACCAGCGCCCCAAGAATGTCAGTCTTGTGTTTCAAACCCTCCACAGCTCCCTGTCACCAGAGAGAGAACACAGCAGAGCGTGTGGCCGGGGCTCATAATGTGCTGTCTCACGGTCCTGTCCTCCAGCTCCTTTGCCTCACCAAGTTACTCACAGGCATCTGAGTATACTGAGTTCCCTTGTGCCTACCTTCCTAGCAGACATCGCTGTCTCTAAGTGCCATATTTGAAGTTTCTTTGCATGCATATCTGCTCCCCGCCATTAGAATGTAAGTTCCACGAAGGCAAACAGTTGGAGGACAAAACTCCTTAACTCACCATTTTGTCCCCAGCACCTTATTCGATGAGGGTGGTGGAAAAATGACCAAAAGACTTTATATTTTGGTGAACAGACTGGCTAGCCTGGAATTCCCTCCTCCCCTCATTTTATTCATTCTTCCAAATTCAGTCTAAACCCCCCCCCAAAAAAAGCCTCCAGAGACTTAGATCATCTTCTTTGATTTGAATGTGCCCCGTGTGTGCCCCCCTAAGAGCCTAACGTGCTGATTGCTTCACATGCCAGTCATACGCCCTCCCTTCACACCCTCCATTCCTGGAAGCAAGGACCCGATGGCACCACCCTGGTAATCTCAATATTCAGTGCTAATGCTCAGCTCACAGAAAATGTTTTATTTTATTTTTTTTTAAAGAACAACTCTATCGTTTACTTGTAGCTTTTCTTTTTTGAGTCCAACATAAGCCATGTCTCATCCTTCTGTGTCCTTTCCACAGAACACACATCTGACACAACATCTGGTGAAGAACGTACTGTTAGTGAGCACACCGTGTTTGTTGCTTCTTTATCATTATCTGAAGCTTTGGAGAATGTTATATGTGAAGTCTCAGTTAAATGTTCTCAGGAATAGAAAAGATTGCTCCCTGGTTTCAGAGTGATTGGCCCCTTTAGCGAATGTCGTCCATGCTCCACCTACACCCCCTTGAACTCCTTTTTCTGTCTAGTATTTGCCATTGCCAGCTTCAAGGTGCCTCTGTCTCCAAAGGTTTGTCTGGAACTGTTCATTGGGGATGACCGTCCACTACTAGAGTCTCCTAGACTTCGTGTGCAGACAGCTGGACACTCTTGGGAGGTCCTCCCCACCTGCTACTCTTGCCCCAAAGAATAGGGTGTTGGAAACTCAGCTATTCACAGGGGTCCAGACACTGTGAGCACAGCTTAGAGCCCACAGCCTTTTAGCCATGGGGCAAACCTTTCAGGGTTTTCCTGAGGTCACATTTTTGGTTTGCTTCTTCCCTTTTCCTATCCTGGTTCCCCCAATTCCGTACCTGCTTCTCTTCAGAACACTTCCTTAATAAATCACTTGCACACAAACTCTTGTCTCAGGGTCTGCCTCTGGGGAGCCAATCTAGAACAATCTCTTCCTCTCTACTAATTACTTGTTCACAGGGAAGGGGAAGAGGCCAGGGCTGCCTACGTAGTTTATGGGGCTCACTGCAAAGTGAAGATGTGGGCCTCTTTAAAAAGTACTGAGGGTTTCAAGATCAGCAACAGCAGACCATTCAACTGAGATTCAGAATTTGCGTGTCTGGATGTCAGCTCCGCTGGATAATCCCATTCCAATTTCCCGTAAGCTGCCACCCTTCAACAACTGCGAACAACTAACTGGTGACACAGATGTACAGAGTTTGGATGGACACTTTCCTTTTCTCTAAACGGTTTTATTTAAAGTGTCATCAGTATAAAAGCAGCTATAGAAATGGAAGACAAATAGAACATTCAACAAAAAATAAGTTCAGCAAAATGATCTATGACCCATAAGGGAGTTTTGAGATTCATTGCTCCTGGCAAAATTCTGAGCACACAGTAGTCGCTCAATAAATACTCACTGACAGAGGTATTTAAAATTTTTTGATGTTCTTTTTAATTGGTTTCCTTTGTACTCGACACTGTGAGAAACTCGTAGGTTTGGAATAGGTGAGTTAGAAAAGATGAAGGATCTCAGTAATCACGATGATTTTGCAGATGGGAAAACTGTGGCTGCTGTATTTTAATGAATTCTGTGTGGTCATATGCCTGATATATGGTAACAGAGAGTTACGGTGTTCATTGCTTCTCAAGAACAATGCGGTGTGATTTATAATTGTTTGTGGAAATTGTATCAATATAAAGTTGAAATATCACCAGAGGGGCAATGAGGCCATGTCAAAAAGACAAGTCTGCACACGCATGTAACAAGTCACCACAAAATTTAGCAGCTTCAAACCGCATGCATTTGGCCTGAAAAGGGGGTTGGGGTGCAGAAAGATGGAGAAACTGGGAATTTTGTGGGGAAGGGGCCAGGTGGAGAGATGGCGAAGCTCAGAGGCTGTTTGTGTTTACTTGAGAACAAGTCTCCAGCTTCAGACAAAAAGCCAGACATTATCTGTGGGAAATTTGGAAGATGTGTAAGATATCTGTATATGCAAGTGACAGGATCAGTGGTTATTTTGGGTGGGGTGAACCAGCTGCAGGTATGAGAACCTGAAGAGAAGGAGGGGTAGGACAAGTAAGGGTGTTGTTAGTTGGGGCTAAGAGTCATGGAAGCAATCCTAAAGACGTAGCTGTGTCCAAACAGAGAGGAAGAGGATGGACAGCTGAGGAGGCCAGGAGAGGTAGAACGGACAAGGCTTGTCCCCCGGGGTGATTGCGGGATTGGCAGGAGGGGGCCGGGGGAGAAGGGGCGTTAAATGACCAGATGACACTGCTGCTCAGGTCTGGGCACGCCATGCCTGTTTATCCTCTCCCCAGGCTCCTCATGGATTCCCAGATTTCCCCTACGCAGAACCCACCATGAGGTAGGGAAGCTGTTTCCAGGAAGAATAGCAAATGTAGGAAGCAGGTGTTTGAATCCCTCAGATGCCAACAAGAACACCAGATTCTGGGTCCAGGAGGCTGTGCACTGGTTTAGAGATTCAGGGGCCCAAGCCAGACACATTAATGAGCCACAGTGAGCCGTCCTGCCAGGGGGGCCAGTAAAGTTACATCAAAGGACGAGTCCAGGGTATAGCAGTTGTCTATGGCCTTGTAACAAACTTAGCAGCTTAGCACAGCACACAGAGTCTGAGTTCAGAAATCAAGGAGCAGCTTGGCAGGATGCTTCTGGCTCAGGGTATCCCACAAAGATCGCCATCCTCAGAAGGCTGGGGCGTCAGCTTCTACGGAGCTCAGCACATGGCTGGAGCTGGACGCGGAGGTGCCCAGGCCTGGGAGCCTCTCCTCAGGCAGCTGGCTCCCCTCAGAGCAAGGGATGAGAGACAGACAGAGGGGAAAAAGAGAGGGAGGGAGAGACAGAAACAGAGACAGACGGAAGAGAGAACAGAGAAAGAAAACTCGAGAGAGAGACGGAAAGGGCGAGGGAGGGAGGGAGAGCAGAGACACACAGGCGGCTGTTGTCGCTTTGTGACCTGGTCTCAGTGTCAGACCCCATCGTGTCCTCCTTATTCTGTGGGTGAGAAGGATGTCCAGCTCACACTCTCGGGAACGAGATTATCTCTACCTCCTGAACGGAAGACTATCAAAGGATTTGTGGATCTACTTTGAAAACGACCACAGGGAGTGAACTGGGCTGCCAGTAAACGTGTCAGGAAGCTGGAGAAAACACGGGGCAGGTGCAGCCCCACTGCGCGCACGGAGGAGCCCGGCACCCTGGCTCGCGGCCACGGTGGGCGCCCTGGCTGGCCGCCGCAGGAGACGAGCGGGCAGCGCCACAGCAGCCCCGGGCCTCCGCGGCCACAGCCACGTGCTCACCTGCCTTTGAGATTAGGCCATATTTCAGTTGCCTGAATGCTCATGCTTCTCTTCCCCAGATTGTTCCAGAAGCAAACTCCGTCATCAGATAGTAAGGAAAGGGTTTAGGTGCTCCTCCCTCAAAACTTTAAATAGGCAGACGTCAACACGGACGGGGCGAGGAAGTGTGCTCTGCAGCCGCCGAAGCCCGGAAGGCCAGCCCCGCCCCGCTGTGCCGCGCGCATCCCCCCGCCCCCTCCCTGGGCGCTCCTCCGCCAGACCCGCGCGTCCCGGGAGCTGCCCCCCTGCATCTGCGGCAATGCACTGATCCTGCTCCTCCCGGCCGGCAACAGTGATGGACATGCAAAGTACACGGTAGGATGACTAGTAAATAACCACGTGCAATCTCCTGGCTCCCAGAAGAATCCCACAGCTCATTTAAACTTCTCTGATTTGGATGCCGAGCCAAGACAGCATGATCTTATTGGCGCCCCTCCCTGTGAGGCTGAAAAAAAAAAAAAAAAAAGTTAACAATTGCAGAGCATTTACAGCTGAAACATCTGAGATCACTTGGCTCCATTTTCAGTACTTGGGAGAAAGAAAAGACAGACGATCTGTGGAGGAAGCCCTTCGCTGCCACAGCTAGGGGGTAGATCCCGAGGATCCTGAAATGTGTGCTCTGCTCTGGGCTGTGCGTCGTGGGCTCTGACTAGTGGGTGCTGATGTCCTAGCAACTTCTGGCCTATGGGCCCTCTCCCTGTATTGCAGGTTGCTGTTTCTGCCTCTTTCCGCAAGGTAGGGAGGACGTTCTCCCCCACTGAAACCTCCAGGGTGGCATTAATTTTATTTATTTGTTTGTTTGTTTGTTTGTTTTTGGCTTCCATCTATTCACCTGACTCTTAGTTTGCAGTATCATCCCCAAGAAACCTGAGATTGGAAGGAGGGCATTTGAACAACAACCCCTGTGCTGTAATTAAATGTGCTTCTGCCTTGAGTCCACGGCACACCTTGGGAAGGCACCTGCAAACCGCCCCCCTCACCCCCTCACCTCCTTCTCAAACACCTCCAGACTTCCCTGCTTACCTGGCTTCCGGGCAACCTGTTCCTCTCAGAGTTTTCTGAGGCTGAGTAGGTGTTACTGCAAATAAAGTCCACCGCCTTCTGGTTCAAATTCCCCACCATCACCAGATTGCGCTGTCTCCTGGGACCCGCACCATGGGGCCACTATAGAGTGGTGGGTGTAAATGCAGTTCTCATTTGACCAGTCTTCATTCCGCAAAAGAAAATTTAAGAAAAAATAAAGAAAAAATAGGATGCACAGTATTCAATTGGCCTCCCGTGTTCTGACACAACATTTTTCTTTTATGAGGGAGGTTTCTTAAGAGTGTAGAAAAACGTGTTTCAGCAAAGGAAGGCCAATTTTCAAAACCACTCATTTGGCAAATACACAAGCTCTCAAGCTGGAAAGCCCTGCTTCTGGTTCCTCGCAGTTCACCTAATCCAAAAGCAGTGGTAATCATGTCGAAAAAAATTATCAGCTCTGCCAATAGCCTTGGGCTTCGCTTGCCACGGTAACGGACACAAAGCGGGGTGGCGATAAGGGGCTGCTTATGCAGTTGAAATGCACCACTGTCTACACAGAACTCCAATGACTGCTTGAGGAGCTACCGGGGACAGAATTTATGGCACCCTTTAGTTTACAACTATACCGCCCTCACTATAAATGCTTTCATGGGATCAGCCGGTTTATTCCCTGGCTAATAACCCATCCATTCAAGCTGGAATGTCTGAATCAAGAGTTCTACAATACGCAGTATTCGATCAGACGATAATCGATATATCTCATTTTTCTGACGCCATTATCAACTTACATCATAAATTTCTCACCATTGTACGGATCAAGTTCCCCCAAATCATGAATAACTTGGGAGAATGCTTGCACTTTTAAAAATCGGCTGGCATCCCAAGTCTGCAGGAGTCTCTATAAATCTGCTTTCCAGCATTATAAAATGATGCGTCTTCAGCATATTCTTCTTTTTCTTGATGTTGAATTGCATGTGCTTACCAGAGCAGAATCAATGAGGGATAAAAATGCTACAAGGATATCTTACTACAGCCATTCTCTTCTAAACCATCCATTTGCAAGAGATTGACTAATTAAATTACGCCTTGGGTCTTCCCTTTAGCAAGAAAATGCAGTTAGCTAATCTGAGCTCGTAAGCTAATACTAGAAATAGGCATTTTTACATAGGACACAGGATCTGAAGTCCCACAACATAGTCTTCCTTATTTGCAGTTAGTGCCTCCGGACCCAGGCCTGCAGTTAGAGCCACACAAAAACGGGCTTCTGCGCGTTCACACCATTCAGGGCCTCCGTACAAATCCCACACCATCATTCAGCTTCTTGACCTTTATTCATTAATTAATTCAGTGAATGTTTACACAGTATGCAGTGTGCGCCCGGCAACACTGAGCTCATTACCTGTTTTCTGGCTGTGGCTTCACTCAGGCCTGTAGTTCTATCCTGTTCCACAACTCTGGCCCTCAGTTTTCGTTTCCCTTCTCAGTTATAGTCTGGGTGCTTACCTCAAGCCAGATATTTTCAACCAGCCCACGGTCCTCCTAAGGAAGTAACGAGATGATAGAAAGTGACTGACACTAAGATACAAGACTGAGTATTCCAGGGCTAGCTCCTTCTTGACTTTCTGTAAATAGTGGCGGGGGGCAGCATGGACCCTCACATCCTGCCTGTTCCTAGGAACACTTTTCTGTAGGAAAACAGTGAACCCAAACTCGTCCTAAGATTACTAGGGAGATGCAGGTCACCCGGGATAGCCAGACAGCCTTTATAAAGAACAAATGTGAAGGACTCACACTTCCCTAAAGCTTAAGGAACTGTGGTACTGGCATAAAGATTCACGTAGAGATCAGCAGAATAAAATGAGAACCCAGTCGTAAACTCATATTTATAGTCAATGAGTTTTTGACAAGGTGTCAGGCAAACTCAATGGGGGAAAGAATAATCTTTTACACAAATGATGCTGGAAAACTAAATACCCACACACAAAAGATGAGGTCGGACCCCTATTTCACATCATATACAAAAATTAACTCAAAATTAACTATACGTCGAACCCTAAGAGCTAAAACTATGAATGTCTTAGAAGGAAACAGGAGTAAAACTTTGTGACCCTGGTTTAGGTGGTAGTCTCCTAGACAGGACACCAAAAGCACAAGTGACAAAATAAAATATTAATAAATTTGACTTTATTAAAATCTAAAACTTCTGTGCTTCAAAATACAACATCAAAAGGTGAAAAGACAATTCATAGAATGGGAGAACGTATTTGTAAATCGTTTATGTGATATGCGACTTGTATCCAGGATATATAAAGAATTCTTACAACTCAACCATAAAAAGACAATGCAATTTTTTTAAATGGGAAAAGAATTTGAAGAGACATCTTTTCAAGGAAGACATACAAACGGCCAATAATCCCATGATGATAACAGACAATAACAAATGTGGGTGAGCCTGTGGAAAAGTTGGAACCCTTGTTCATTGCTAGTGGGAAGCAAAATGGTGCCGTCACTTGGGAAAACAAGTTGGCAGGTGCTCAAAATGTTAAGCATAGACGTACCGTATCACACAGTTTTTATTCCACCCCCTAGGTGCACACTCAAGAGGATTGAAGATATACGTCCGCACACAAACCTGGACACAAATGTTCCATCATCCAATGAATGCATAAATAAAATGTGATCTATCCATTCAGTGGACACTTATTCAGCCGTAAAAAGGAACGCAATAATTACACATGCTACATCATGGATGAGCCTTGAAAAGATGCTCAGTGAAAGGAACCAGACACAGATGGGCACATGTCCTATGATGTCATTTACATGAAATGTCAAGAATGGCTGAATCTGTAAGACAGAAGGTGGATGAGTGGTTACCAGGAGGTAATGGCGGTGCGGGGGGGGGGGCGGTTAATGGCTAACGGTATGACCTTTCTTTTGGGGGTGATAAAAATATTCTGAAATTAGATAGTGGACAACTCTGTGAATATAATAAAAAAATACTAAATTGTAAGCTTTAAAAGAATGGATTTTATGGTGCGTAACTCATATCTCAATAAAGCTGGTATGGGAAAATCCCACTCATTTATTAGCTCTCCGCTCTGTGAGTCCAGAAGTGACATGACTGAGTTTTCTGCTAGCAAATTACACACGAGACAAAATAAAAGCATTGGTGGCTGGGCTCTCTCCTGGATCTTGGGGCCCTCTTCCAAGCTTACCCTTGTCCTTGGCAGAATGCAGTTCCTTGTCCAGGAATAGGGTGATGGACCCTGTTTCTGGGCTTGCCATCCGTGGGGGCCTTCCACATTCTTCGCCACTTGGCCCCCTCCATCTCAAAGCCAGCAATGAAGGATCTTCCTTGGGAAAAATCCCAGCTCATGCTTCCCATCTCTTCATTTAGGATGGGGCCTGTCTCTTTAAGTGCTCATCTGAATTAGATCGGCGCTGCCCAGAGCCACCTTCCTCTTCTAGAGCCAGCTGTGCTATGTAATCTAACCTCACCACGGGAGTGATATTCATCGTATTCACTGTTGCAGGGATTACACCGGCCGTGTGCACCAGCGGGTTATAATCTAGGTGGGCATCCGATAAGTCTGCTTACCATGGCCCCTGGCTTTAAATCTCCCTGGCTTTATGCTGACCTGCCCTGCTGTCCTCTTCAGGATTAGTCTGTGGATTCTCCTGAGTACCATCATGTGGCCTAACACGGAGCAGAAACTTAAAAAAGTCCTTTCAGGCCGAATGCCATGTGGGATGGGTGCACATTGCATGTCCTCAGTGGTGGGAGTGGGGGGCTCTGGACACCGTGGGGGAGGTCAGTGTGCTTGGCATCCTTTTTCATGTGCATTCTAGGACTAGTGTTAAATTCTAAGCTTTTAAGGATTGTCCTGTGATTGTTCTAGAAACTGCAGTCTTCTTTCCCATATTTGGAAACTCAGCACTTGCAAGAATGAGGTGTATTTGTGTGTATGTGACGGAGAGAACATGTGTGTGGGTGAGAAAGACAGAGATGGCTGACAGAGGTACGGCTTTCCTGCTGTTATTGCTCCAAGCCATTCTGCTCAAAAATAGGAAATAACATGAAAATCAATAGAACATAATAAAAGTCATCACTGAAGGGAAGAAGGCTTCAGAAAGACAAGCAGGTTTCATGGAATGCTGGCCCTGTTTTTTCCTCTCTCCTCCCCACCTTTTCAGATGGTGTGGATTTATCCACAATATGCCCAGATTCTAAAAACCCGAGGGGAGGGGTGAAGCTTAATTGCAGCCACATGAAGCCTGGGAGGGATTGGCTTATTGACAAGGCCTCCCTGCAAGAAGGAGAGGGACTGGCCAAATGATGGTAATTGACCCAGACAGCAATCGCAGAACATTTTAGCTTTGTGGAGTGATTGTTTTCACCAGTTGTGATGTAAGGTGAAGAGGATGACGCTATGATTTGTCTTTGAAGAAAGGCTCTTATTTAGCAAAAACGTCCTTGAGTCCAGCTTTGCCATCCACCTAAAATGGGGACATAATATTTACCTGGGTTTTTAGGAGTCAAATGTTAAGGAATGTGTATTGTTTAAAATGTGTATTCATGTAGATAAGAATCTTATTTCAA
Source organism: Neomonachus schauinslandi (assembly GCF_002201575.2). Taxonomy (NCBI): domain Eukaryota; kingdom Metazoa; phylum Chordata; class Mammalia; order Carnivora; family Phocidae; genus Neomonachus; species Neomonachus schauinslandi. The sequence goes on along the minus strand of NC_058412.1, from coordinate 3,983,667 downwards.
TAGATAACTTTTTCACAGATTAAAAAAAATGTTCCTATGCACCAGTCGGGGGATTGTATTTATGACACATTGTGCAAACCCTCAGATAACTCTTTGAGATACATTTAATTCCCATTCTTTGCAGATCAGAAAATGGAAGCTATCAAAATGGCATTGCTGCTTATGGAGGCTGAAAGTTGAGGGACCCACAAGGCCTTCTATTGCATTGACTACATTTTTTCTTTCTGGAGCACTATAAGTCTCTGCTGTCCCTTGAGAACATGACTCACTGTTTTCCCATACACTTTGACAAGATAATGCTGCATTTTTTTCCCCGAGAAACTTTAAAAATTTTTATCATTGCACATCTTTTGTCCCGAGAAGTCATCTATAACCAAAGGCACATTGGATCGTTTTGCCACGGAAAGTCCTAAAGATGTGAATTGTGTATTTCTAACAAAATTATCCAACTGTGTACAATGCATGAGAAGTTGTACTTTTTTGTGTGTGTGTGTGTAAAGAACCACCTCAGAATTTTTTCAGATTGAGGTTTGATATAAATAAATGTAACTGGATTTCAATATCATTCCCAATTTTAGAGCCTTGTTAAAGCTATTAAACTGAGAAGCAAGGTGACAATCCCTCATTTTTGAAAAATGGCAGCCAGACCCATCCTTTCCAGGAATTGCTAAGAAGTCGTCAACCTTGTTCTCAGACACTCCATCTATTGCCCTTCTTTGGACTTAAAATAGGAGACTGGAAACTGGTCAGAGCTGGAGAGAGGAGGGAAACCAGGGTGTGGGGTGCCCAAGAATCACCATCCTATCAGTGGGAGTGAGGGAGTCCTTTCTCAGAACCACAGAAAGTGAGTGGGGATGTCTGCCAAGAGGAAAGTCTGAAAGCTAACCTGTTCCCCAGACCGGTTTGGAAATAACCAAGCTGCCCACACAGTTGGGGACAAACTCATGAGGACACCTGTCTTCTCCCAATTCTCCCATAGCAGAGCAGGCAGGGCTCTTAGGAGGTGCCCAGATTTCACTTGGGGGGCAGGGGAGGCACCTGCATCACCTTTTGAGTGGACGCAGCTCCATTGGTTAGCTGTCTGTACTTCTGTTGGGAGGGTCTGCATTACTCTAGGGATGTGTCTGCATGTCCACTGGAGGTGAATGCACTCACATTGGAAAGGTGTCTACAGTTTGACTTCAGGCAGGTGTACTTCCGTGGGTAGATACCTGCATTTCTGTTGGTAGAGGTCTGTATTTACGGTTGGGATGCAAGGACATATACAGATTTTCAGGCCCAAGAACGCCTGGTACTTCCTGTTAGTAAGAGAAGACTCCCAGGAAATCAGCGGGGCCAGAGGTGGGTGATCATCGATACCAGGAAACAATGTACTGTCTGATATATGGGGCTAGGAGGGAGGAAGACAGCCAATTATACCTCCAGTAAACCCATAGCCTATGGCCCAATATGACCAAGCCAGCATTTAGGAATCTGTATGGAGGTCCCTAATCACATAGGACTTGGCCCTTGCATCGCCCCTTTACAGAAAGCAGAGGTAATGATGGTGTAGATGGTGTAGTATGAGGTAAACAAGTAAGAGTAGATGACTTGCTTCCCCGTTCAAGGCTGCAGAGCCTGAGTCAGACCTGAATCACGGGCTGGGGTGTGAGATACAAGTGCTGATCTAGACCAGCCTGGAACTGTAATAACTGAAGATGAGTTTATTGTAATGCCTGAGCATGATCCAGAAGGCTATGATGGCTGCCCATCCAGGGGTGGGGAAAAGAGGACCGATTAAGTGGGTTTGAAGATTGCAACACAGTTTCTTAACTTGTGTCTGTCAAGTTCAGCCCGGGCAATGTGCCTCCCATGGGTACAAATGTATTCAAACAGAGACTGCTGAAGTAGAAATATGTGAGGGATACTGCTCTCAAAAGTCTGGACTCCGGGCGCCTGGCTGGCTCAGTTGGTTAAGCGTCTGCCTTCAGCTCAGGTCATGATCCCGGGGTCCTGGGCTCGAGTCCCGCATGGGGCTTCCTGCTCTTGGGGGAGCCTGCTTCTCTCTCTCTGCCTCTGCCCCTCACCACCCCCTGCTCATGCTTTCTCAATCTCTCTCTCTCTCTCTCTCACGCTCACTCTCTCTCTCTTAAATAAATAAATAAACAAGTAAACAAACAAGTAAATAAATAAAATCTCTAAAAAATTGTTTGGACTCTGTTTTAAGAGCCCACATCATTCATATCTACAATATTTGATGGCATTCTGCCTTTTTGCCTTCCACTCCTCCCTATGGTGGGCCCACTATGCATTCAGTACTACGTTACAGAACATAGAGAGATGCAAACTCATCTGTCTGCAGCAGACACGGTGAGAGCATGGCTCACAACAGACATTACTTCATAAAAGTAAGAGATGGGCTGGCCATATTAAATGTCTCAAAGACAACGAGCCTCAAATCTTCAGAATTTTTATATAGTCATTATACTGAAGAAATATGTTCAAGTGCATGACCAGTTGGGTTGATTATGCTAAAATAGAAAAAAGAGAAGAGGAAAGGTCAATAAAGGGACAGCGAACTAACAAGAAAAATATGGTCAATCCAGACTTCTCAAAAACCCTGATTGCCATTTTGCTAGAATAGCAATTACCATTACTGCAGCTGTGTTTGGGGAGAAAGGAGACTATGTCAGGCATTGCGATGCCAGCTCTGCATTAACGACCTATTTGATCTTGAGTAAGTCTTTTAACATCTCCCAGCCTACTGTCTCATCTCTAACCAGCAGCTCTAAACCTAAACACACATTCCCAGGTTTCCAGTGTCCAGAAAGCAGTTTAACAATCTACATATTTTAATGCTTATGTTGGGTCTTTTCCATGATAATTCCAGGAGGTAAGCAAATTCACTCCTATCCTATGTAGCCTTTTACTGCATCTTTTCCAAAAGATAAACTGAATTTTAGGGTAACAGATGTTGGCTTATTATAGGAAGACAATGCTCTGAAATTCTAGCAGCTCAGTGCATTTGTTTGCAAGCAGGAGAGTTTGAGACACTCTGAACATTTGTAAGGCTTCAGTGGCTCTGGCTGGACAAGATGTGGTCTTTGTCCGTGATCTCTCCAAGGCATGCGATCCCACGGCAGCAGTCATGGATGGGAGCATGAACTCAGGAAAGGCTAGCTAAAGGATGCCTACCACAGTCAAAAAAAGATGGCAATTTTTAATGAAGCATGATCTTTTCATTTGAAGTTGCGATTGACCAGCAGGGTAACTTTTCTCAGCTTGTTACATTCTGAGTTCTGCAGGTTAGCTAGCTAAGCTCAAATGTGATTGGCATGCAGGGCCCCTTAAAACTGTCAGGCCACCTTGCAATTAGGCATGATGCCACCCGAACAGATGGCATGAACGATGGCATGCCAGATGACAGCCAATACGCTTACCGGCATTGAGCATTCAGAGAGAATTTCCTCTCTCAGAATGTCAGAATATGGATCTATGGCACAGCGAGCAGTCAAGGATTTCATGTAGCACACAGACTGTAGAAAGAATAATGCTGTTTTTGTGTTAGGGCCAGATATGGAACCAGAGAATCCACGACTAATGGAGTCCCGGGGTTTAGAGGCACTTTCAAGGCAATGAATTCTGGTGACCCATTTGATGCTCCATTCATCCATCCGTCCGTCCACAGATAAGGGACATTCACGGTGAGGTAGGTACTATGTAGCTGTCCGGAGCAGCCGGCCAGCCAGGCCTTGACCACATTCACTGGCGTGGAACTCACTACTCTTACTGTACCCATGTCACCCTCCACGGAATGACTTTAAATTTGGCCACATCCTCTTAATACACAGCACCCAGAGCCAAATGCACGGCTATAGATGCAATTGGCTAAGATGGCAAACAATTGAGTAGCTTTAAGTAGAATTGTAACATTTTGGGGTACTTTTTCTTAAAATATGAATGAGACTTACTATTCAACATGATCGCCTCCTAACTTCATTCAACTTTTATAAAACACGGAAGGCTTTGTGATTCCAGAAGAGACAACAAAAGGACTATGGTTTAAAAATGTCCGCGTTATGACCTTGTGTAGTAAAGTGATGTAGGAAGCAGCAGTTTCAGGGTCAGACGTGACTTACCTCTCAGAACTGGCATTTCCTTGCTGGGCAATCTTGGGAGAGCTCTTTCGGCTACCTGAGCTTCCATGTCCTTGGCTGCAGAATGGAGCTAAGGCTGTAATGTATCATACGTCTTATCATACATCTATTCCTTTATCTGGCAAACATATTTTATAACCATTGTGTGCAAGGCACCATGCTGGGACACATTCTATTAATTAGGGAATATGATGAGTTCATGTTATAATAGGTGAATACCACATATTGCTATTGAACACTGATGAAGCCACTTGGTTGTCCAGCATAATCTGCAGAAAATGTAGATGAAATGAAAGATAAACATTGGGACTGGAAGTAACCTTATGATATAACTTGAGCATGTCTGTCTATACCTGCAAGATGGCGCAATTCTTTGTGGGAAAGAGACTGGAAGTGATCTCCCCTAAAGGAAGAAAAGCATGAACCCATAGAACTGGATTATTTGGATCACGGGCTGTGTTGGATCGAGGAGATGGTAGTGAGGAGCACAGCAGTCCTTGATGAAAGCTGTGAAGGCTCCTTCCAAATATGCCTTTGCCTCCCGCCATGACCGTCCGCACTCTTCTGCTACTGCCCCAGAGTACAGGAGACTTTGGACAAGAAGAAGAAATTTAACCAATTTCCCAAGGAACTCTGATGGCCCAACACCATGAGGGCCTTTTCTTTTCCTGTGTACTCTCCACATAAAGCAGGCTCGGGGGACGTCGGGACAAAGACAGGACGCCTTTGTGGTTGTTCTTACTCCACACCCGTGGGTCGTGCTTGGCTCCTTAGCAAGATGGATACATTAATGTGGAAGATGGTGCACTATGGCTGAGCTCAGCTGCGGCTGCGCACCTGAGACCTGGCAGCATGGTGCTGATGGCTTGATGTGCGAGGAACGCCACCCTTGGAGGAAACGCCCAATGGGCCAGCCTTGGGACAGGCATTGGTGGACATCATCAATGGTGCTGGTGGTGCTTTTAACGTGGGCTGCTGGTGGCAGTACCTTCCCCACCATTTGGGCCATAGACAGTGTTATGGGTTGAATTGCATCCCCTTAATGATTCATATGTTGACTTCCTATCCCCCAGTACCTGAGTGTGGGAACTTTTTTGTAGATAGGGCTGTGGCGGATGTAATTATTTAAGATGAAGTCATAGAGCGGGTGGCCTCTGATCTAATTTTTATAAAAAGGGGAAATATGGACCTAGACGTGCACACAAGGAGAATATCTTCACACATGAAGATGAAGGCAGAGATTGGGGTGATGCATCTAAACACCAAGGAGCGCCAGAGAGTGCCCACAAACCACCAGAAGCCATGGAGAAAGGCTGGAAGGGACTGTCCCTCACGTCCCGAGAAGGAACCAAGCCTGTCAACCCCTTGATCTCGGATTTCCAGCCTCCAGACATATTTCTATTGTATGTATGATAACATATTTCTATTGTTCAAGCGACCTGGTCTGTGGGGCTTTGCTACAGCAGCCCGAGAACACGAACGCAGATGGAGGAAGAGACGATCTCCCAGCCCACCAAGTAGGGCCAGAGGAAAATGGCAGAAACTCCAGGTTGTGACCAAAGTTGAATTTTTAAGTCTGTGTTTATATTCCAAGACACAAGAGTGTGTTTTCTCAAAAGGTCAAAAACAGAAGTTAGATTGTGGAAATAACCAAGCTAGCTGAAGGAGCCATCTTATAAAAATGGCCACCTTGTCCAGGAAAATTGGAAAAAAAAAACAACAAAAAACCAACACCAGCTAAACTCCACTGTGCGCATGTGAGCACCCTTCCTGAAGGTGCCAAAGGGGTAGATGGCAGCTTTGCCTCACACAGACCACCACACTGGTGGTGGGGGTGGGGGGATGCCTTTCTGCTCCGGTCAGGTTAGTATAGACTTCTGGTTGGCGGCATTAATCAGAATGGTAACTATTGATAAACTTCATGGTGTCAATTGCGCCCTGCAAAATCTCCAATACCATGGCAGATGAGAGTCTAGCGTTATGCACCATATATAAATATATAAAAATAATATACATAAGTGAATGTATACATGAGTTAGCCTCTAGACTAAATTGGAGGGCAAAGGTGGAGAGGGGCATCCTGTTTTTGCCCTTTTTTTACCCACTGTCGTTATGTAGCTATTTAACCTATAACTCAGCATAAGCAGTCCTCAAGGGTTCATGCGTATGTAACTTCTTTCTGTATTCTAAGTAAATTCAGGATAAGGCACTGGGTAGGCATCAGTTCTAAAAGCAATGTCCTAGATTGTAGGGCTTCTCTTTTATTCATTCTGATTAATGACCTATGCAAACATCATTTAAAAAGGCATACTCCAGTGATTTAATGAGAGATCAATTTTCAAAGTATTACAAATAAAGTGAAATTCCATTTGAAGAGACAGAAAGAAATGGTGTAGAGAATCTGCTGAATTTCTATGTGCTGATTATTGATCAAACGAATAAAAAGAGGTCCCACATTTGAAATGTCCAGTAATGCCTCACACATATTGGCACTGGGGGGGAGCATTCTTCTTCCCCTTGTCCCCCTTTGCTAGAGCCTGCTATTCCCTGCCCCCTCCCCGCCCTCTCCCCCATGCAAGGGTGGGAAGCTGGCTTCTCTGGAGAATAGCTAAAGGCTTTGGGCCTGTTGGAGGGAGGGCATTGATGCCAAGGCCAAGGGCAAATGCCCACTCTCTGGCAAAGCATTAAGCCTAGTTTCCTGGGATACATTTAAAAAGCAGACAGAGCGTAGCCTGCAGCTTATCTGTACTAAAAGTGGTAAGTTCTGATTCAAATACAATATATCCCACCACTGGATACGTGTCTGAGGGCCTTGAAATTCTGTCTGCTAAGCCCACCTTCCCATCTCAGAGTGAGTTTTTAAGGCACTGCCTGGTACTCTATGTAAGTTATACTCAATTTTGAAATCTATTACCTATTCGAAGACAGAACAAGAAAAAAATCATTTTAAATTCTTTTCCAACACGGATCTATAAAACATATATATGTACAAGATTGTTTTACTGAAGGTAAATGACCATGAACTTATGTTAAAGCACGTGTCGGGCTAGTAGCCTCAGAAATCAGAGCCCGCGCCGCACGGCCGAGCAGATAATGCAGCTTAAGCTGTGTTTAGGAGCCTAAGGCACACACAGGACACCTGCCGAGAACTGAACAGGTACAGTCTTCACACACTTGTGTGACGCCTGCCTGGAAACGGATGACAAGGACCGTCCGTCCGCTCTGACCCCATTTTGTCCCCATAGGGAAACTCCAGACCTGTGCCGTTCGGGAGGCAGTGTGGCTGTCTCCTGACCTCCCGGGTGCTACTTCCTGAGCCTGTCAGTGTGGTGTCCCCCCAAAAACATGCATCTGCTATACCAGCGTAAACAAAAGGAAAAGGGTGGAGAAGGATGGAAGGAAAACTTTCGCAATGTAGCGGGAGATTTAAAACACACAAGGAAGGCTGAAGGCGGCAGGTTTGCTGCCAAGGGAAGGGACCACAGGCAGGATCTGCATCCGGAGGAAAAGCATCCAGAGCCAAACCTAAGAGGATGGGATGCAGGTGGTCAACAGGGTTAGAAAAGAAACAAACAACCCAGTCAAGACACTTCAGCACTTTCTGTGGAAGAGCTCGATTATTCATCCGCTCACATCTTCATTCATTCATGTGACAAATATTTACAGGGCAATTGCTATGTTCCAGGCACGTGTCAGGCTGTGCGGAATAACTCAGTGAGTAACTTGAAAGCGTCCTGTTCTCATGGAGCTTTCGTTCTAGCAAAAGTAGAGGAAAGGCCACAAATAAGCAAACCAGTAGGGAAATAGAATATTTTCAGATAACGATAAATGCTTTTTTAAGAAATGAAACAGGGAAGATGAAGCACAAGAGACACACTTGGGAAACCCTCTAGATCACATGGTTGGAGCAGCATCTCCGCAAGAGGTGCAGAGCCCCAAGGTCGGGAAGGAGAGACACTGATGTCAGAATTGTTCTCAGAAAGCAAAAGCGGACCGAGGTCCTGGGCCAGGAATGCGACGAGCGGTGAGAGACGCTGTGTATCATTATGACATCGGGATTTTCAGAAGAGCTGGATACACAAAGAGGAGATTTTAAAATGCTTATCAGCTCCACATCTAGACAGATTCTGCCAGTCTTTTAATTAGCAGGAAGAGTGAAACCAAACCCCCATCCCTCCATTCATGTCAGGACTCCCCTGGGAACCGTCGATGGGGGCTCATCTCAGACCGCACCCCCAGCAACAGGTGCTAAAGAGTGAGCACAGCCCTGGAGTTTCGGTGGAAAAAGCCACAGATCTGAGAACCGTGCTCAGCCAAACTGCCTCATGTTGTCGTCAGATATACAAGCCCTTTGAAAATATACCTGCCTTGTAACTTTTTTGGAAGGAAATAGTGTGCCCCAGGATGATGAGGAGGAACTGGGGTAAAAAAAAAAATCAAAATTCGTTCCTGAATATCAGAGGAATGTTAGGTATACTTTTAAAAAAAGACAGTTGGTTAACCAGAGGGTTAACAACAGGCTCGGTGCCCCAGATTGTTCCTCAGGAGAATGAAGGAGCATCTCTGTGAAGTCCGTCCTTCTGAGCTGGGCACAGTAACGCCTCCACTGATCAGGTTTGGTTCATGACCACATTAGACATTTTAAAGTAGTTTCTGCATAAATTGTTTCCCCTTAGGGTGCCTGGGTGGCTCAGTCGTTAAGCGTCTGCCTTCGGCTCAGGTCATGATCCTGGGGTCCTGGGATCGAGTCCCACATTGGGCTCCCTGCTCGGCAGGAAGCCTGCCTCTCCCTCTCCCACTCCCCCTGCTTGTGTTCCTGCTCTAGCTATCTCTCTCTCTGTCAAATAAATAAATAAAATTAAAAAAAAATCGTTTCCCCTTATTATATGAACATTCTCATAATGAAACCAAAGAGATTCATCTGAAAGAGCCTTTCTTTTGGATAATACATACAGTGGGTGAAGATCTCGGACACAGTGGGATCACCAGCTGTGTCTGTGTCCAGTGACTATGGATGTCCCCATCCACCCAAACTTGGTGGGTTAAGGCAAGATCAACTTTCTTTCTTTTTTTTTTTTTTAAAGATTTTATTTATTTATTTGAGAGAGAGAGAATGAGGGAGAACACATGAGAGGGGATAGGGTCAGAGGGCAAAGCAGACTCCCTGCCGAGCAGGGAGCCCGATGCGGGACTCGATCCCGGGACTCCAGGATCATGACCTGAGCCGAAGGCAGTTGCTTAACCAACTGAGCCACCCAGGCGCCCAAGATCAACTTTCATTTGTCCCCTCCCCAGCCGGCCTCTGAGTGGGTCCCCATGAGGACAACGGTCTCTGCTTCACCCGGAAGGCTGGGAGCAGCACCAACTCTGGAGCTGGGGGCCGGCACTCGGCCCACACTGAGCTCCTCAGTCTTCCCCCCCTGCTCGTGCGTCTCTAACCAGGAGCATCAGGGGACAACAGCCGCAGGCAGCTCAAGGCTCCCAGGCTGCGCACCCCAGGTCGAGAGGGAGCCCAGCCCAGGAGGAAGCCAGGAGGCACGGTGTGCTAGCGTCCTGAGGGCTCTTCCTCAGAAGCAAGCCCGAAGACCAGCCCGGGGGGGACAGCCTTGCCAGAGGCAGCACACAGGCATGAAAGCCACCGGTGCCTGCAAGAAAATTTCGACAGAGGGGCGGGCGCCTGGGTGGCTCAGTCGGTCAGGCGGCCGCCTTCGGCTCCGGGCGTGATCCCAGGGCCCTGGGATCGAGCCCTGCGTCGGGCTCCCTGCTCAGCGGGGAGCCTGCTTCTCCCTCGCCCTCTGCTGCTGATCCCTCTGCTTGTGCTCGCTCTCTCTGTCTAATAAATAAATAAAATCTTAAAAAAAAGAAAATATGCAAATGCAGTATTGACAAACATCTTCAGTAAACTCCTGCTTTAAAAACAAAACAAAACAAAAACAAAAAAAAACAGTTAAAATTCGGAATGAGATAACTATGCAAGTCTTTCTTCAATGCCTGCCTCTGACACCTGTCCTCCACCTTCTCCCTGATCGCTCTCCTCTCATATCCTACTTCTTTGTCTCCTAAACACACTTGTCTCTCAGTAATAACATGTAGTCTAGGGCAGCTTGACAAGAGCCGCTAAGGGCCCAGGAGTGGGTACAAACATGGATTCACATCCTGTCATTCACCAGGTACATGAATTTGGGAAGTCCATTGAACTGCTCTGAACTCTGAACAGACTCCTTAAAGGAAACTCAAAATGCCTAACTCGTAGGGATATTGTGAGGATTGATCAGGCAATATTTATAAGATGCTTGCAGAATGCAGCATGCCCTCGAAGGAATTCAGTGGTACACTCTGGACTGGAAGCTTCCCAGAGCTGTGTCATCCCCGCAGGTGAGTGGTGAGTAAAGACGGCTCTACCAGCCAGCAGACTGAAGCTAGCACAGTGCCTGCTCTTTGCATTCATAAACACACACACACACACACACAACAGGAAAGATAAGGCAATGTTACAGTCATTCTAGACTGGGCTGGAATTTCCAATTTCAGAGCAAAATGGCGTTTTTCCATCTTCCCAAAGAACACTCACCTCCTGGTCACCAAGGAGATTTCAAAAGGAGAAAATTAATATGTAGCTTGCAACAAGCTTGAAGAGAGAAAAAGAACCAATCAGTCAGCCCACGTGGTGCCCCAGGTAGAGAATGCCAGCAGCCATGGGAAGCAGGGTGTGCAAACCTTGTGTATTAGAGCAGAAGCAGACCCATCTCCTAATGACAGGGGTGCCCATTGTGCATTAGCGAATTTCACAAATTAGTAAGTAAGAAAAAACATAATTAAAAGAATTAGGGACATCGAATCATGGTGTGTGCAGTGTTCATCTATTTTGACAAGTATAATTTAATTTTACTTATTTAGGGTAATATTTCATAGTGTACTAATGAGTGTGCTCTTGTCTCTCTTGTAAAAGTAGTGAAATATTAGTAATATGAAACCTCACTGCTGCTCTCTGTTCCTCGGCTGCTCCTGACAGGAGGTGAGACCCCCAGAGGTTGTGCTCCGTGGCTGGGTGGCGGGTAGGGGGCAAAGAGCAGCGGGAACAGGATCCAGAATTCACGAGCAACTACAATGAAGGCTGAGTTGTGTTCACTGAAAAGTGAATAAACACCAATTTAAAGAGATGTATTAGGTGACATGTGAATAGAAGTTTTCTTCTGGAACAATCTAAAACTGATTCTTCTCTGGGAAATCAGAATTATCATTTTTAAAGGCATTTTATATGCCAAGAGGCAGTACTACTTCTAGATTGTCCTGTTTCTACCAATGAGTCTCTCTTCCTCCAAGACAAGATGGTGGGGAACGTCAGGACTGGAGCTCCAGGCACTCGTGGCCAGCGGAAGGTCTCACTGGTACCTCAACTAAAATTGACACGCACTGAAATCCTGACATCATCTCCAAACACTGTCTTTTCTCTACACCAGCAGCATCAACTCATGTTATCCCAACGAGACTCCAAACCCTCCTCACTGCAGCTGAACCCACTAATGTTATCCATAAATTACCCTAGAATCCACCATCACTGCATTAGCACAGACCTTCATTGTCTCTTTTCTTTTGAAAGAGTTCCCTCAGTTTGTTGGATCTCACTTTTCTTCCCCATTGAGTCTATCCTTGAACACAGCCATCAAGATGTGAATTCAACCTCAAGGTTCCTCTTGGAACTTTCCAGCTGGGTTCTTTTCAATAGTTTCTAAAGTCCTTCAGCGGAAGCCCACACTTTCACCATGTACTGTGTGGCCCTCTATGACCACCTAGAATATGCTTCCTATCCTACTTCAATTCTCTTCATTCTTTCAACTGATCCTCACACAGCTCAAAGGCCACTTTCCCTGACTCCAGCCATCCTCAGTCCTCAGGGCTCCTGAGAAGACCTGTCTCTCATTCCTCACTGTATCATCCTATAATTGTCTACTAGTATTTCTTTTCCTCCAGATCCTGTACTTTAAGGGCAAGAAGATTGTCTTATGAGTTGTTATGGCCCCAGTGTTTTTCCCAGTGTCTGGCACATTGTAGACGACCAACATTGTCTTAGTGAATAAACAAATAACCTCTATATTCTATTATGTTACATTACAGCATTTTGCCCTCCCCCCCTGGAGTACTAACTTAAAAGAATTCACTGTCCTTCATCGCATATGTTCTAGTTGCTAATCTCATGTTTGGATAATATCTGTGGCTCCGGGTCGAGCCCACTAGGGTCTGTAACCAGGCAGCACGTGGCATGACCGAGGGAAAATACAGCCACAGAGTTCCCAGCCAGCTCCTGAGCACTGTCCTCGTTCCCTCCCTTTTGGATTCACTGTCCCACCATTTAACACTTGAACTCTTAGCTGCTGAGATTTGGAGTGAGGGGCTAATTAGTCAACAAGACATGACAACATGCCTGCTACAGGGAGATTACATACACCTACGGGTGTTAGCAGATGCAGAGTAAAACCCAGCAACTTGAGATACCTGAAAACGGTGTTATCTTCCAACAGCACACGGGAGAATGTTCCAAGAGATAAAACACACAAGACAAATGGTGTCTCTAATTGAAATGCACTGGAAGAATGGGGCCCATAGAATTCTAAATATACTTTCTGTTCCAATGTTCCTCCTATATGGGCATGGTGAACTGGATTAACAAAGAATTGTGAATATTTTTAAACAGCAGAAAGAATGTATTCTTTCTAGAGGGGCATACCCCAGAGACCATAAAAATCTACAGACATCACACCACTGTGTTATAATTTCTGGTCTGTTTATAATTTGTTATTTATTCCTTAATATTAATGCAAAATGCATATGTCTTTATTTGGTGAAGGAGGAGAAGGATGTTTAGAAACCCCAGGAGATTGCTTTCCACATAATTATATTTCTAATTATGATGGTGCTTGTTATGTCACAGAAAAATTGAAGCCCCTTGGATTCCGAACCAGGTTCCCACGGCCTCGAGAGCGTACGGCTACTCCTTGTTTGACTGGTCTGCCCTGGGTGTTCTCTGTTTCTTATCCTTTCTGACCTTCACACAGCCACCTTCTTTCAGGGGATGCAGGTGGGCAGCCACCCCACGCTCATGGGACCGCCACTCGGCTCCCCCATGCCGGTACACAAAGCACTCTGCACGGGGCTCTTCTGCCGTGGTCCCGGGCAGAATAATAGTAGTAGACATGACATGTCTACTACTGCTTCTACCAGATGTCTTCTCAGGAGCCCTGAGGACTGAGGAGGGTTGGAGTCAGGGAAAGTGGCCTTTGAGCTGTGTGAAGATCAGCTGGAAGAATGAAGAGAATTGATGTAGGACAGGAAGCATATTCTAGGTGGTCATAGAGGGCCACACGTACAGCACATCTCCCCCGGATTGGAGCGGTGCCTGATTCCTGACTGCATACACATCCCAGGATGCCCTGCCGGGTCCTGGGGAGGAAGCAGTGAGCAGGGCATGCTTCGGAGAGAGCCGGAGTGACAACAAGCAGGGGGGTCACAGAAGGCAGATAGTGCTTAAAGACCAAGAAAGTTTCATAAAATAAGAAATGGGGGGGGGCACTGTATTATGTGAGAAGATAGGGAAAGTTTTCTCTGAGGAAATGATATTAAAGGAAAGGCACAGTAAAGCAAGCCGCACAAATAGCTGAGCAAAGGGCTATATGAGGTTGGTCTTCAAATGTCCCTCCTCCTGCCCCCTCACCTGCCAGGACTCCCGCCTCACCTCCCCTTCCCTCCCTCCAGGGCAGCTGGGCAGCCTGACACACCTTCGACCCAATCTCCCCTCCCTTCCCCCATCCTTCTCTCTGTCCACCCCTCCATCTCTCTCTCTTTCCCTCTCCATCTCTCTTTCTCCACCCCTCCTCTC
>NC_058412.1:3936329-3969647 GCF_002201575.2 Neomonachus schauinslandi | reverse complement strand
TTTCTCCACCCCTCCTCTCTCTCTCCTCCCCCTCCCTCTCTCTCTCTGTCTCTGTCTCTGTCTCTCCCCCACTCCGTCTCTCTTCAGGAGTCCTGTGACTTATTCCATCACAACCGCTAGAGAGGAAGCCCTCCACATTTTTCAAAAACTCTACCAGGTGATTCTTTCCCACTGAAGTCTGACAAACTTCGCACAATATCACGCACGTATGACTTACTTCGGCCCTCTCAATTAGTGATTTTAAACGAGTAATTGGGGAACTTCAACTGTGACTATTACACATTATTTTGTTCAAGACGCAGAAAACAAATGTAAAATCAATATTCTATAAAAGACACGGTGAGTCGGAGCGAAGCTGGTCCTATATGTAGGCGTGCAGGTTGATAACAGCCAGGGAGGTTCCTGGGAGGGCATCCCTCCTGCCGGCCCACTGGGCTCTGTCTTCTTGCCCATTCTCATCCTTTTGATTTACATTGTCTGGCACCTGGCGCTCTTCAGAGGAAGGCATTGTGTAGGTGAGGCCAAGGGAAAGGCCTCGGAGCAGCCAGAGAAGGGGACAGCAGTGAGGAGAACCGAGGAAGGAGCGCCAAGGCAGGGGAAGAAGCAGGACGAAGGGAGGCGGGTCTCCCACAGGATGGTCCGGGGCGGGGGGATGTGGGACTTAACAGCTGCCTTGAAAAAAGCCTCCTCTCTGAACCTCTCTCCTCACTTGTGTAATGGGGATAAAATCCACTGCCCTCAATAAGAAGATGAAGGAGAAATGCTTTGAAAAGAACCAAGTAACGGTACTCAGTGTGTCATCACAGCAAATAAGTACACGGCTTGCTGTTGGTGAAGGTGGCAGTGAACACACCGTCTCCCTGGCAAGAGGAAGAGTCTGGACTAGGGCTGCAGCCCAGGCCCCAAGAGAACAGTCACACTGAGGCCCCCAGAACAATCCCAGGGTCAGCATCCAGCCCATTTGCCTTGAGCCACACTCAGCTGCGCACCAGAAAGGGCAGGGCACCCAGAGTTGGAGACAGAAGTGAGGGCTTGTGCTGAGCCTCTCACTCGGATTCACAGGCTCCCACTGCTGCCGCGCATCCGTACTGCGTAGAGCATACGGCGTACGCCGCATTGCATTAACATGTACCACCTAGAGTACCCGATACGGCGTAGCACAGAGCACGCACCTCGTGGCGCACACCACATGGTGCATATTACATACAATGCAGCAGGGGTAACATCTAAAGGAGCCTTCAAGATGTATTTTACCAAGCACAGAGGAAAGGCATTCCAACCAGCGGAGCCTGATCACAGTCTCCTGGGCATGCGGGGCCCGGGGGGTAGGCTGGCCTGGGTGCGTGATGTAAGATCGCACGCGGAGAGCCTCCGGTGACAGGCTATGGAGCTTATTCCCTAAGTGCTGGAAAACACAAGCTTTGTTTATGGAAAATCAGTCTGGAGGCAGGTGGAAGACAGATTGTAGGGTGAGGATCAACCTGGAAGCAGGAAGCCCAGTTGGTGTTTTTGCAACAGCCTGACAGGAATGATACGGGTCTGAACCTGAGCAGCGGCGATGGTCAGGAGAGAGACGACCCCAGTAAATTGAAGGGGTGTGCATAGGGCGGGACTAGCTTTCTAGTTTGGCTAATTATGCGGATGTCGTTAATTAAAGGTGGGCTGTGAAGGACGGGGTCAGGAGCAGAGAATGCAGATGCTTCGTTGGTTTGGACCCGAGGAGGTGGGGGGCTCTGGGGATGGGCAGGCGGAGCTGACCAGCAGGCTTTCAGCTGTGTGTTCAGGAGTCGACAGAGAGATGCAAGCGAGATACAGAGGTTTCAGAGTCGCGATCATAAAATTGGAAATAAAAGTCTTAGTTGTCAATACGAATGTTGAGGAAACAAGTATAGCATTAGGTGAGGTGAGGGATAGAAAGAATTGTGGGAAACCGCAAGTCTTAGCAAGCGGACAGACAGTGAGCAGGACTGGAAAGGGACTGGAGGAGGAAGGAGGGAAATCTGGAGACCTGGCGGCACATATCAGGGCGTGTCGTGGGCACAGCAGTCCCCTGGGCATGGGAGAGGGGAAGGGCCGGGGTTCGGGTCTGGCACAGTCACCCTCCTACACCTGTGGGTCCAGCCCCGTGCGAGAGCCCACCCACCTGCAGAACACTGAAGAGCCCCAAGTCCACCAGATGCGGCCCCTCTCCTGGGGAGAACACTGTGCGTGGACCCTCCTGAACTGGGTGTGTGTGTGTGTGTGTGTGTGTGATTTGTGAAACCGAAATCCTGGCTTCACTGTGGAGCGGTGCTGACCTCTCGATGGACATACACAGGCCCCACCTGAATGCTAGAAAATTCTTGTCTCTGTTCCCTTCCTCTATTTCACAAGTATGTCATGTGCCCTTTGAGAAGCCAGCCCTTTCTTGGTGGATCTCTCTCTCTTTTCCCCCAGCCTCCAAATTAGACTCACCCTGGGGGATGGGGGGCACCTCTACTTGACTGGGAGGAGAGAGAAGAGATACCAACCATCATCTACCGGCCCACAGTCTCCAAAACAGTTACGCGTGACAATAAGGGCTCACAATCTATTTGAAATGCTAAAAATCATGAAGCTTATCCAATTTGCAGATTTTCCTGAATACCTTCAATTGAATCAGTTTGCTTCTCAAGGCTGCATTTTTCAAAGTGGAGTTGCATATAAATCTTCGTTTTTCCTTAGATAGCAGAGATAAATCTGAGCCTGGGCATCTTTTATCTAAATAATTAAAAGCATATAATAAAAATGCCCTCTCAGCTCCCTAGACCCAGTGAGCTTTGGGCTGATGATGGAAGAATCAGTCAGAGAAGAGGGGCACCCACGGCGGTTCCTGAGCAGGCAGATCAGTGTGCAATGAAGGTGACATCAAGGATGATGTGAGGACACAGGCAGAGGGGGTGTGCACAGAGCACACGAGAGGGGCAGGAGCCGGCCGCTGGGGAAGTGCATACAGAGGACCAGGCCTGAAGAAGCAGGTGTTTAATGGGTGAGCCCATCAGGGGGCAGTTTCCCAGGTAGGAGGAGAACCACTTCCCACTGTTCCATTTATAGCTTCTCAGGGCACAGTCAATTTTTCAAGCCAGGCAGCCGGGACAGGGATCTCTGACTTGCACTTTCTTTGTACCCTGCACAAATCAATAAGGACCTTAGCTTCCTTATTCATAACTTGGGGCAGCAGATCTCCACGGGGCACTGCAGTAGGGAAGGCCTGGTCCTCAGGAACCAGCAGCCACAGCAGTTTGTCCTTTTGAGCAGCGGCAGACACGGGGGGGGGGGGGTGGCGCGGGAATCCAGGCTGGGCTGGGTTTGCACCAGCCTCCCTTAGTGTGGGAGACAGCAGGCCTGTGTGCGAGAGAGAACCAGCACATTCAGGGTCTCTCCCTGAAAATACACAAACATCTGTAGGGAAGTGGGGGAGGGGGGACGAATCCTGGAGCCATGCTAACACAATTCTGGCAAGGACAAGATTTCCAGGAGCACAGACAGGTGCATCCTGCTGCCTCCTGGCAGGACACGGACTCGTGCCCATCGCAGGCCCATGTGAACGGGAACTATTTGCAGAATGGAATAAGCACCAAACAGCCTAACTGGGTTGTTTAGAAAATGACACGATCCCATGTCATGGGCCCCAATTGTTTGTTACATGCTGCTGCAGAAAGTACGAATCTTGTGGTAGAGGAAGCGCGCACCTCCCAGAAAGAGCTCCACGCTCTCCCAGTTTATGCCCCAGGAATCAACATTCCTCTGCTGACCTTCTGGTTTTGCCCCAAATCCACTCCCTTACCGGATCCTCAAGTTCCACACGCCTAACAGGAGACCCCAGACCCCAGCTACCTTCCAGGACCACGTTTCCAAAATATTGGAACAGTTACGCGTGACAATAAGGGCCCCCAGTCGTCAGGCACAGAGATGCAGCTTGGGGGATGAAATGGAGATTCAGCAAATTAAGGGGTCCCCGGTGCTCATGCCTCGCACGGGAAGCTGGTAGCGTGCCTGGTAGTCTCGGAATGAACACTATTTGTGACCTTCTCCCTTTGATAAAGGAAATTGCTTGGTCCACACGCTTTCTAATGTGGTTTTCATAGAGTCATCCAGAGCAAGGAAGAAAGAGCGAGCAAGCGAGTCTGTGGCTGCCTCCCTTGAAAAATCACCGTGGGCCACAGCAAAACTCTGAAAGTAACAGTGTGAAGTCACTCTCCCGCTCCCCATTTTGGATGGCAGATGGGAGGCAGGTGCATTTCTGCAGGATGAGCTGAAGAAGAGGGGCTTAATTAAAGAACGAGCTAACCGCATCCAAAAGATCTTGAATTGCCACCGTGTGGGCCTGCCTTTCCCTTCCCCGGAATCTTTTTAACTCCTTTCATGGCGGGTCATTGTCCTCACCGCAGCCTAACAGAGTGGGGCTGGGGCTATTATTTCTCTGCGATCAAATGACCAGGCCGAGATGCCTATCAGGCCAATAGGCCCTTCTGTGCCGACTCTGCAATTGAAATGGCTCTCGGGGATGGGGCCTCAGCTGCTGCCCTCCGGGCCGCCTCTAATTATCACCGGGACCCAGCCTGCTGGTTACCTTCAGTCCTGCCATCTACACTGGCGGCTTTTCCTTCCTGGCTCACACGGCCAGGCCTGACTTTTGTTCTATGCGGGATCCAACTTCTGTGTCCCTACAGATGGAGGAGACCATCCCTTTGGCACCAAGGCTCACTACCCGGAGTGACCAGTCTCCCACTTCTCTGCTGCCAGGCTGGATGTCCTTCTCGGCTCAGATTAGAAATATTTTGGAAACGTGGTCCTGGAAGGAAGCTGGGGTCTGTGGTCTCCTGTTAGGGGTGTGGAACTTGAGGATCCGGTAAGGGAGTGGACTTGGGGCAAAACCAGAAGGTCAGCAGAGGAATGTTGATTCCCGGGCCATAAACTGGGAGAGCGTGGAGCTCTTTCTGGGAGGTGCGCACTCCTGACCTCCTGACCTCCTGACCAGGAGAGTGGAGACCTGGGGCTCCAGGTCAAGGGATGGGGCATGCCCGGTGCAGGGGGGTGGGTGTGCTGGAGCAAGACCTGCCTTGGGGGAGGCCAAGCCTTGGCTGCCTGCTCCCAAGGACCAGGACACTACCTGCCTTCAGTGGCCTGGAGACAAGGGAAAGATAAAATGAAGGGCCACTGCCTCCAGAGATGGGCGAGAAGCAGGTCTGGAGGAACCGGTTGGGAGGGAGGTGGACGTGATTCATCTCAGAGGTCCCTATCAAAGTTGCTTCCCCTTGCAGTGACCGGTTAGCATTATCTAGAACACAGCTCTGTTTACAGCTGAAAGCCAGGAAGGGGATGTAACTCATTAAGGTTACATAACTAATTAGTGGCAGAGCTAAGACCCTGTTATATTATCTCCTTATTCAAAGCTTTGCGGATGTTTAGGGGAAGTATGTCTCTGGGATTTTATGACCTTTTTATCTGTAGTCCAGAAGAATGTACTTGCTTTGAATCAATATTAAGGACATTACGTACATTGATATACACGTACAATATCAGTAATAATCCCTACTTATTTATTAAGCTTCTATTGCGTGCCATGTGTTTTACCGACGTAAACAGCACTCTGTAGTAGGACCCAACAAGGTGGGCATTATGGCCTCTGTTCTGCAGATAAAGAAATTCTCACTAGGAAGGCTGAAGAAGCAGAGAGGGAGTAAGGACCAAGCACAAGCAGTCAGGAGAATCGGGATGAGCACGCAGATCTGCCTGGCTCCAAAGCCGGACGCAGTACCTCTCCCTAATGCCCAAGATCTGTGAGTGATGAGATTTATTTTTAACAAAAGAGAAACCCCACAGAATCATTTCAATAGGTTTTCCTTTCTTAATCTAAGGAACGGAGGGGGAAGGTCTAAAACATGGAAACTTAGGAAGAGAACTGGGGGATGTCATTAAGCCAAGCCACCTTCTGAGAGTGGTCAAGCCTTTTTTTCTGCCCCAACGGGGGCCCTGAGGCTGGGTTCTCCTTCCAAGGTTTTCTATTCAAATGGTAAGAGGGGCTACTTCCTGGGTAATTGTTCACAGCCACAGGGCCAGACTCATGGAGTTTACTGGGCACAGACACACTCACACGCTCCTACAGCTGTGCTCACACACTCACAGACACTCGCGCGCACACACTCGTGCACCAGGGACTTGATCCAGCTCTCAGTTCAACCATCCAGAATCTGACATCCCGGACCAGTGAGAGAATGGGCAACGGGATAATCTGACTGGAAAAAAAAAAAATTGTCTGCTGTCCACATACGTCTTGTCTTTCTTAACTGTCACAGAGAATAGTGGTACTATTCTTTCCCACTCAGCCCCTTCCTGTTTACACGTAAACAGAGTCAGAGGAAAACTTTTATGACCTAAAGCTGCATTATCTGACATTTCCTATATCACACCATGGGAGCCTGTTGACTCATGACCACCCTCGAATACACACGATGCACTCAGAGCCCTTGCAGACCCCAGGCTGCCAGGGGTGCATTTCCCATGTGCATGCACACACACACACACACACACACACACACACACACACACGAGGGCTGCTCTGCTGTTTTGCCCCCAGGAATACATATCAAAGGTTTCCATGGTGATGAAGGAGCAGATAAGATTTTTATATGCTGAGATTTTGAAAGGGATTGTAAATTTGCATCTATTAATCATCACTACTTTTTGGAGCAGCAATGACAATGTTATTTTTCACTGATCCATTTAACCTGTATTAAACACCAACTGTATGCCTACAGCCACGGAATTGTTCACCATATAATCCTGCTGTCCTGCACATAGGTGTGATGTGTGATGTTCATTCTCTTTAGAGGATTTTGGCACTAAAACATCACTCCACTTAGAAAACATGAAAATATTCTATTTCATCCAAAGGCAACCCATTTGGAAATGGGAGCAAATTTTCCACATACTTTTTTTTTTTTTTTTTTTTTTTTTTTACATCAAGTGTCCTTTGTGAGATAAAGCCTCAAGGATGGAAATTAGCTGCCTCTGTCCTGAGAATCTTCCCAACCCTTTTCTTTCAAACGGATTGTCCGGAGCACTCTGGGACCGCCACAAAGCAGACACGCACGGCTGGCTGGCGGCCTCATTTCAATAGAGAGGCTTACAAAACAAGCTCCCAGGGTCCTGAAGAAGACTCTCTTCTTGGGGGCTTGGGCCTGGGGAAGGGAGGCCATGTCTCAGAACCATCCAGAGCAGCACAGTTTCTGTGCTTTTCCAGATATGAGAAGACCCAAGAGCATTAAAAATGTAGAAAATTTAAAAATCATCTTCGTCCAAGGGATGGGGGAAAGGAGAGGAAGAGAAAAAGGAGGTCGGGGAAGGCATTGTAGGAAAAGGTTACCTCCACCATTTCTCTACTCTGGGGTTCACTCTGCAAATGTGCCTCCTCCAGGCGGGAGGGTGGTACCCATTACCATTCACCCTTTATTCCCAGAAAAAATAAAAACCAAGTGGTTAGCAAATGCCAAGAAGCGAAGGCAAATCAGCGGAATCAGCAAACAGCCCAAGGTGCAGCCCACTTCCAGGGAAGCCCCAGGTACAACGGCCAGCTCTGTAGGACCGCAGGACATCCTTTCTCTGCCGCGAAAACCCAGCCGCCTCTCACAGGGTTGAATCGATTGGAGGCCACCTTTTGTAAAAGTGATGCTATCATTGTGGTTGTAATTTATGCAAAGAAATTCTGCAGCCCACGATGATTAAATTATAGCAGACAATGCAGGGTCTCTATAGCGTGCACCCGCTCTGGGTTTCTCACTTTTATCTACATTAAGATCAGGTCTGTGAAAATTCGGTGCACATGGTTTTCGATCTGAAAAAATGGAACGTTTCCACGTATTTCTGTATGTTTTTGAAGCAGAGAGACACACCACCATTTTTACATCTGAGTCTGGGAGGCAAAGGCAAGGGATTCCTTTCAAGAAGCAGTCAGAAAGGGTTTTGCAGGAGACATTCAGGGGCGAAGCCCTGCTGCCGACTTGATTTAAAATGAAGGCACCGGGAGTTCACCCCCAATCCTGGAGACATGCACACGCCGCGGGCCACAGGCCCACAGAAGGCCCCCTGGGACGTGCCTCTCCCCTCCACCAGCCCTGCCCCTGTGCCCGCAGCCCCCACGGCGGCCCTGGGTAGGATGGAGGCCAGAGAGGGGGCAGGGCTGCGGCGGGGCCGCTCTCGCTGGGTGACGCGCTCCGCACCTGCCTTCCACTGAGGGTGCCCGACAATGAAGCCTGGGCGACAGAAGAAGCTGCGCTGCGCCGACGGAACCTCCTCTTTAAAGCGTCAGACTGTGGGGTTTCCGCGCCCTATTTGCTGTCAGCGAAATATTTGTTTTCTTTTTTAAATGGATCTCCTACCCATGTGGGGCTGATGAATTCCCAGGCCAGCTGCCTTTCTCCCTCTCTGTGCGAACGCATGGCACTTCTGAGAGGGTCTGTGCAAAGGCCAGGCCTCCGGCAGCCTTCGGCGGGTGGGCCACCGTGCGGGGACCCGGGGACCGAGCTCCTCCCTCCGCGGCCTGCGCAGCCCCAGCCCGCACCCTTTGCTCTGCGTCCCCAACAAAGAGGCCTGCTTCGGTTCACGCTGGACCGGGAGGCTGCAGGGCAGAAAGACCCTGAAGCCTGATGAGCGAGGGTTCAGGCCTCTTCTGGCTCTCCTGGGGACCTCGGGGAAAGAATAGCTCAAGATTGATTCCTCGACGCGCTCTGACCTTCTGAGCATTGGGTCGAGCCTGCGATCTATCATGTCAGGGAGGAGGAGGAAGTGGTGTGTGTGTGTGTGTGTGTGTGTGTGTGTGTGTGTTTAAAGAATATTAATTCACACTGAAATCCCAGGGAACATTTGCTAGCCATAAAGTGTCTATCCCTAATGAGGACAGACTTGGGAATCAATAAAATGTTTATATAGCTGGGTCTGCCCTCTAAGACATACCCATGTGCATGCATGCACACACTCACACTCACACACACACACACACACACACACCCCTAAAACTAATCTAGGGCCCAAGGAAAAGCTGACCTTGGGAAATGTAATTTCCAGTACAAATTAAAGTTCAAACCAGAAGGCTGTGCTTGTGCTTCGGGCGTCCCTGCACCTACCTCCCCACCTCGCTCCACTTGGACTTGGACAAGGCGCCCTACAGAGAGCAGCTCAGGGGAGGTGCTGGCCCAGACGAGGTCGTTTCTGTGGACCTGAGGCTCGTGTCACAGCCTACCAGGGTTTTGATAACAATGAGGATGCTGTGGCCCCCTTTCCACCTGCACGTGTATCTATAAACACAGAACGCTGGGGGGCGGAGATATGCTTTCATTCTGCACCTTACCTCCTGCAGCAATTGTTACCAGCACTGGAGGAAAAGGCCCGTCTGGGCCTGAGTGATGGGAGCAGTGCGGGCAGGTTGGGCTTGCTGACTCAGTCCACACCATGTTGGCACCTGGAGGGACTGTCGTGCTTTCCTTCTCCAGGCTTTTTTGAGACCTTCTCCTTGTCTGAGAGGCACTCAGGAGAGCATGCACAGTAAGCTGCCTGCTTCTCTCTCTTCCCTTGATTAGGTTCTATCAGAGAAAGAACGAAATCTTAGGACATAGCCAAGAGTAAAGACACTGATAAAATTATTAGAATGAGAAAAAAAATTCTGTTATAAGATAGCCTATGCAGTATGATTCTCTTATAAGCATAATATGTAAGATATAGATCTACAGAGCATACAGGAAGAATATATACAAACATAAAAGAGAGGGGCGCCTGGGTGGCTCAGTCAGTTAAATGTCTGCCTTCGGCTCAGGTCATGATCTCAGGGTCCTGGGATCCAGCTCCATGCCAGGCTCTCTGCTCAGTGGGGAGCCTACTTCTCCCTCTCCCTCTGTCCCTTCCCCCCACTCATGCTCTCTTTCTCTCTTTCTATCAAATAAATAAATAAAATATTAAAAAAACATAAAAGAGGTAGTTACCTTTTGATGGTGTGATAACTATTAATTCTGATTTTCTGCCCTTTAATTTTTTTTCCAAAATTAAGTACAATGAAATGGTACTGTTTCTATAATCAGAAAAGCATTAACTTCAAGGAAGCAATCTGACTGCTATTTGCTGGCTTTGTAAAAATTAGCAAATACATCACTTAAAGTTCCACTCAGTAACACGGTGCTCAGTGGGTTTTCTATCTTCACGGTTTATATGTTCTGAATATTCACTTGATCCCTCTGGACCGTAAGGGTATCTGTGCTGTAGACGACTAGTTGGTCCCCAATAGTATTTGTACTCCCCTGTTTTCTCACAATAGTAGAACCCCAATAATCAGCCGGCCACGTGGCCGGTGGGAATGAGGCGACATTTCCCGGTCTCCCTTGTGGTGGGTGTGGCTCTGTGACGTCCTGGACGGCAGGATGTGAGCCAGAGTGATGGGTGCAACTGTCACACACATGATATCAGAAGAAGCCTGTCTGTAAGACCTTTCCTCTTTTTCTGACATTCAAGCTTGGGCTCCGCTGTTCAACACACATCTCCCGCTACCGTCCTGTAAGTCCCTGGCCTGGCGGTCTTGCCATAGCAGCCCTGACTCAGGGCCAGTCCTGCCCCAGATCTGGTGTCCAAGGGGCATTTAAGCCTCCTGCCAATCCCTTCCTGGGCCTTGGGGCCAGATGGGCAAACCGAATCTCATACAAGTGCCCAGGTGCTCCACTCTGGAACACTTACACAGTTTTTTGAAATTGCCCAAGTATTCCTGAGTGTTCAGATTACTTTTTTTGTTGGTTCAGTCTGCCATGAAATGCCCATCTCTGCTTCTTCCCCGGTGGTGCCATCACTCCAAATCACCTGCTACCAGCCCCTGTAAACTGTGTGGAGTGAAAGGTGCACTTCCCAAAGCTCTTAGGTCTTATCTCTGAGTAGCTTCCTTCACTCAATATCCAGGCACGTGTATTTATTTCTGTGTTTGCCTTAACTTCAAGGCTTCTCTCCCAGGACAACCTCTTGGGTGTGCACATCCCCTTCTCTGCCGTACCTGCCTTGCAGGGACCAGCTGAGGGAGGGCCACGCTTGTTTCTCCAGATGCTTTTCATTCCCATGATTGGTCCCTGCCTGCCATAGCTAGTTCAACTGAGTCAAAACCTCTGTCTTGCTTCATTTTCTCCTCCGTCCATCCCATTAGTATCTCCACTGGTTGCAGATATTTACAAAGAGTTTAAATCCTGTCATTCTGAGCTTAGGGTTGAGGACGTCCCGCAGCTTTGTTTGGACCACCCCTATTCAATGGAGGCCTGAACCATGCCTCCTGATTTCACACCGCTCCGCTCAGAGCCTCCATGTCCTGTCTCTTCTCTCAGAACAACGCAGAACCCCACCCCATAAGTAGGTAAGTAGGTGACCTGCATGTTTTCTGATTGTCAGTGTGCCCAAAGCCTGTTTAAAATTATTCAGGCATTCTTTGCATCCTGCTCACTGAAGATGAAGTCTTTTTGAGTGCACAAATACCCAAAAGGCTGAGCTCTATGATATTCCAGCACCTGACACTTTTCCTGGCCTCAGATACTGACCATTGATTCAACTTCTCAGTAGGATGCCAGTTAAAGCTCAAATATCTCTATTCTTAGCTCAGGAGTCTCAGCCTTAGGAAACATCTTTGCGCTTCTGCACAACAAAGGAAATAGTCAACAGAGTGAAGAGGCAATCTATGGAATGGGAGAAACCATATGTTTGATAAGGAGTTAATACCCAAAATACATAAGAAACTACTACATATCAATAGGGGAAAAAACAAAATGGGCAAAGGACATGAATTTCTCAAAAGAAGACATATCAACAGCCAACAGATATATGAAAAGGTGTTCAACATCACTAATCATCAGGGAAGAGTAAATCAAAACTACAAGATATCCTCATACCTATTAAGATGGCGATTATCAAAAAGGCAAAAGATAAATGTTGGTGAGGATGTGAAGCAAAAGGTGCCCTTGTACAGTGTTGGTGGGAATGTCCATTGGTATAACCATTATGAAAACATTATGGAAGTTCCTTACAAAATTAAAAATAGAACTACCTTATAATCCAGCAATCTCTTCTAGGTATTTATCCAAACAAAATTAAATCAGATCTCAAAGAGATACCTGAGCTCCCATGTTCATTGCAGCATCACTCACAATAGCCAAGATATGGAAACAACCCAAGTATCCATCTTGGATATAACCATGGATGTATAATGAAATATTTAGCCTTTAAAAAGAAGGAAAACCTGTCATTTATGACAACATGGATGACCCTGGAGGACATTATGCTAAGAGAAATCAGCCAGATTCAGGAAGACAAATACTACATGATCTCACTTATATATGGGATCTCAATCCTATGAATTCATAGCAGTGAAGAGTAGAATGGTGGTTGCTAATACCTGAAGGGAGAAGGATATAGGGAGATAACTGGTCAAAGGATACAAACTTTCAGTTATAAGATGAATAAGTTCTGGGGATCTAATGTACAGACTGGTGACGACAGTTAGTAATATGGTATTGCAGAGGTTCAGTCAGTTAGGCATCCAACTCTTGATCTCAGCTCAGGTCTTGATCTCAGGGTTGTGAGTTCAAGCCCCATGTTGGCGTGGAGCCGACTTAAAAAATATATGGTATTATAGTCTCAAAATTTGCTAAGAGCATAGATAATTAAGTGCTTTCACCCCCCATGAACAAAAAGATAACTATTTGACATGATGGGTATGTTAATTAGCTTGATTATGAGGATGATTTCACAATGCAGATGTATATCAAAACATCCAGTTGTACATCTTAAATATGTGTGATTTTTATTTGTCAATTATACCTTCATAAAGCTGCAAACAACAACAACAACAAAAAAACGAAAACAAATCTTCGATGTCAGTCGACTGACCACCCGGATACACTCTGGCATCTGTGACTCAGGGGAGAATCCTTTGCCCTTGCCCAGCAACACAGACCTGGGTGCCACTCCCACTGCAGAAAAGAGCTTCAGTTTTCCTAGAAAGTCACACAGTGAGATGGGGGCCGACTCTCCACCTTCCGTGTCTTTCCCTCTTTGGGGGAATTCATCTCACCAGCAAACTCTAAAGAAATTTAGACCACAGCAGAAGAACGATTACATGTTGTTATTTCTCCAAATTAACTAAAATCTGATCCAAACATCTTTTAAGCCTGCTGGTGCAAATCAATCTCAGTCGTGTTTTGAGCCCTTCTTTCTTGACTTGAACAAAATTCCAGAAGGTTCTGTGTAGTTCAGACATTCAAGGAAGCATTCTTTGTTCTTCAGCAACAGGTGTCCCACCCCCACCTGCTCCCTTGGAGGTAAGCTGTGTCTAAGCTGAGTTTGGTCACAGGGATACTTTGTTATTTTCCTCAAGGTCATTGCTCTGTGTTCAGTGGCCTCAGACTTCCTACCATCTTTGGTGTAAGGTGCGGGGGGTGGGGGGGTCTCAGGTACTAACTGGACAGCAGTTACAATGACATCATCGAGAAGCCATCTCCCTCCTTATCCCTCCTCTGCACCAGCCTGGTCTGCCTGCCCCTATCTCCCATTGTTGAAAACTCCAAACTTCTGCATTTCCCCCACTGACCGCTGCAATAAACCCAGGCTTCCAAAAACATGGGCTTGAATCATCTTCTAGCTGCCTGGACACTTCTGCTTTTGATCTTATGACGCGAAACCATTAGCAATGTCGGAGGGAAGAGAGCACACAGTCTTGGCTATTTTCTCAGAGTGGGGATGGAAAAGTGTCCATAAAAAGAAAAACATACAAAGATACTTTGGTAACTTTTTTGCAAAATCACACTATTAGTACTGTTTTCATACTTATTTGGTAGGTTCTTGGTGAAGGTCCAGAACCGAAGCAGCGAACACACATTTTCTCTCCAATCCTGACTGCCAGGGTTAGGGCGTGTGGTGACCGATGTGTTATCAGTGAGTGGAGCCGGCCAGCGGGGGGGGGGGTGCTGGGGACAGGTTGGTCATCTCTTATCTACTTGTTAACTTGTGAGTGGGTTGCATGGTCTTAGTTCATGTCTGGGCTTCTCAGAAGCTCTTCTCCCTCCTCCGGCATGTCACAATGGCTAAGGTTGCTGGACAAATGTGACATGACTCCATGGAGCTTGCTGCTCACTTTGGGAGATAGATTGCTGCCCATCTTTGCACTAGGGCTGAATGTCTATTATATCCAGAAATCAACAAAGTTTGGGACAGCAAGATCCCAGCACTTAATCTCAATTCTTGTCACCACGTATGAGAATCATCCCCAGTGTTAGGTCTAAAATGTCTCCTCGACGGCATGTGCATTCTCCACACAGGAATGTTGACCCGGACCTCATGCTGATAGAGGCTGGCGGCACCCCCCAGCCCCCCAGGAACTTGTGAGCCTGGGGCAGCCCTGAAAAGTGTTCCCTCTGAGACCAGACCTCTTCCCCCAAGACCAGAGAAATGCCTCAGCTACAAATGAGGCAGCAGAGCCGTCTCCATAAATCGCAGCCTGTAAGCCTTTTAGGGTGTCAGCAGAGCCCGGCCGTTAGCCACATTTAATTGCTAGCTCCAGTAAGTTCTGTAGATCTTTACCATAGCAGTCATGTTTCGAGGATCCTTATTAGCCCCGGACGAGGGAACACAATAGATGGTGTGACAGGAGAAAGGAGGCAGGGAAGCTGCAGAGGGAGCTCACACGAGTCAGTGGCTCGTGGGGACAGAGAACTTCTCTGTCCCCACCGCCACCCTGATGGAACCCAGGGGCGCACACGGGGCTCTTGCTGATGCAGAACGTAGGACAAGAGGACATGATGTGCCCAGCAATGCGCCTGCATCCCTCACACTGAGCCAGTGTCCATGGTGCCTGACTGACATGGGGGGGACCTGGGGGCTGACCACAGCCCACATCTGGAGACGGGAAGCAGCGGGTCACCATGGACGCTCACATCCACAATCCAGCTGTTGAACAGCCACAGGTGCACCGTGCGTTGTGAGCCCATGGAGATTCCAGGTCCACTGAGACCCGCCCCCACTCCCAGGACGTTCCAGTGGGGACAAGACTAACAGGGACCAGAAGACATTCTAGTCCAACCCACTGGCTTTATTTCAGTGACTCTATTTATAATTTTGTGGTTATCTTTTTAAAAGTCCTCTTGTTGGAACCTTAGTTATGTTCTTTGTTCCTTTCTTTTTCCCTTTAGATTGTGTCTTAAATGATCAAAAGCACATTTTGATTTATCCATTATCTGCACCTCCTTGGATAGGATGTCTCCTTTTATTGAGTCTATTGATCTTCATGGCGGTGAGTTTCCACAGGTGCCCTGAGCTCATCTGTCTTAAGCATTGTCCTGCCCTGGGGTCCCAGAAACACCCCGAGTGGTGCAGACACCTCTCCTGGTACAATGCTGTTTTCCCCTGGGCTGGGGCCTTTGGGGTGCCAGTCAGTTCCAGATCAGCTTTTGCAGCTAATTCCTGCTCAAAATTCCCAACTCGTGCAGACCCTGGAACTGAGGCCCCCACAGGAGGCACGCTGGGGTCCAGAGGCAGCTTCGGCTTTTGTGCTGCTGTCCTTGATGCAGAAGGCCGAGCACTGCTAGCTGGTCCTCAGAGATGTCACACTTCCATCCCTGTCCCTGGCTTCGTAAAGCTGTTCTGTTGTGAAGCTGTTAAGTTCTTACCCCTAAGAGTATTTCTCATCCCAATAGCTGTTGACGGTTCTCGGTTTCAACCCTGCTGATGATCCAATCTTTACGTTCCCCTTCTTCTCTGGCATCTTTGTGTGTGTGTGTGTGTGTGTGTGTGTTAAGTATATCTGTGGCATTTTTGAAAATGTGCTTGTTATTACTCGGCATTCCTTTGGGTCTGGAGCTGGAATCTGGGCGAGAGGGAATGGGCTGTACGTTGTCGACTCCACCTTCTCCCAAAGAATTTGCCCCCATGTAACGGCAAGGAGCAAATGGAACCATCGTGTCCCCTGACACTAGAGCAGAGTGGCCCGCAGTGGCCTCCAGAGCCAGGATGGCACAGCGAGCCGTGGTGTTGGGGTCTGAAACTCTGGTTCCAGGCTCGGCTTCGTCACTCACCCTGTGCTGCCTTCTGGGCCTCAATGTCCACCCGGAGGGACACATGGATATCTGCCGTGGAACAGGGGAAGGCTCAGCAGGATGTCAGGGCACAAACCGCCACCAGAATGCATGCCACAACGATTGTTGAGCTTCACGCTCATGGGGACCGTGGTACTGTGGTCGCTCTGGCAGTCCTGAAAGTGAGCAGCTGAGCCTCGGGCCTGGTCACTTCAGGAAGCAGGAGGGAGTGTGTGGCTTGGAGACGAGAGCACGAGGTCCCCTGCCCTCCCGGCCCCACTCTGCTGGCCTTTGGGGACCCCGGGCCTTCCCGAGCTGACTGAGCAGAACGTGCTCAAGCTTCCGACGGGCTCAGGAGGGCGTTGCATGTGTGTTGTGATAAGACCGCCTGGGCATCCGACATCAGGTGTATCACTCATCACAGGGCCTCAGCAAAAGCCTTGACCTTCCGGCCGGCGTCTCGTGCTGCCATCGCAGAAGGGGCCGCGGAGGCTTACCTCAGCGGGGTCTGTGAGGCCTGATGGACTGGCAGAGCTCATGGCACAGAGTGGCGTTTAAGTGTGAGCCCCTCTTCTAGAACTATGTTAAGGGAAGCTGGGGTTCCTTCCAAGCAAGCATAGAGGTAATCATAATTTCTCTTTTTACTTTTTTACTTCTTTTTCTGAATTCTAATGAACTAATGTATCAGCCCCTCCACTGGCCAAAATAATACCTTCCCCAAAATACACTTCGGTCTTTATTTCCCTTATATGTAAATGAGGGTGATAAGCATTATTTCAAAGTGTGGTTATGAGGTAAGCAGCAAAAGCGTTTATATGAATATTTGGCACACAGATACGCTCAAGAACTTGTATCTATTAATATTGCTATTGCTATAAAATGATGTCAGTAAAAACAACAATATTGTGAGAACGTCACAATAATACGTATCAGAGGGGAATAATAATGTACAATGGGTTTCCCGTGCGCCATCTATGGGACCAGAAGGTAGCACAGCTCCTGGGGTCCTGCTGGGATTCAGAGAACATGCTTCCACGCACGCCTCACTAAAGGGCTGAACAGAGGTCCGGCCCCCTACGCTCAAGCAATGTCACAGGGGACTGAAAACCTGGGCATGGCTTTGCAAATGTTTGCCACCCACGGGTTGCTTCTGTGCTGAGCCCCCAGAGTAGACTTTTCTGACAGATTCAGTCCTGCATAGTAACAGTGGTCCATGTGCATTTGAAGCTCAAATGGCAGGAAAAGATCTCTGATCGTAGGCTAACTTTCGGAAGCAAACATCACCGAGAGGGAAGTGGCCTGCCGTCTGATGCCAGGGACAGACTGTCAAGAGATGAGCAGCAGTGTGTGGATTACTTAGGGAAATATTGTAACTGAGAGCCAGAAAAGCCCTCAAGGATCTCAGACTCCCCTACAGAGTAGTTTTGCCTCAAATTTCTTGTGTCTGTACCTTGCTCCAGACCTCCTGCTCAGAATCTCTGAGGTTAGAGTCTAGTTATGTGTCTTTGGACCCAAAGATCCTGACTGGGGCTCTTTGGGCTCCTGGTGATAACCACGAATGTGCACACTGCCCCGCCCCCCACTGTGTACACGAGAAACCACAGTCAGACAGATGAAGTCACCTGACCCA
This sequence comes from Neomonachus schauinslandi, assembly GCF_002201575.2. NCBI lineage: Eukaryota > Metazoa > Chordata > Mammalia > Carnivora > Phocidae > Neomonachus > Neomonachus schauinslandi. The sequence continues at coordinate 3,951,917 of NC_058412.1, read as the reverse complement.
AGCTCATCGGGGCAGAGCCAGACTCGCGTCTGAGCATTCTGACTCCTAGTCTTGAGCAGGTTCCACAGCACAGCTGGTCTGAAGCAACCTCAGGCTGAGCACAGGCTGAGTCCAGGGAGCGTGTGACCCCACGAAGGCAGACGCGGCGGGCGTGGGGGGTCCAGAGAAAGGAAGGTCTGCTGGGCTCTGCTTCCCCTTATTTAGGGGGAGCCCTGCACATGGTTGAGGGAGGGGCCATGTGCAAGGTGGTGACCAGGGCAGCGTTCCCTCCAAGAGCGGCTTGCAGAGCAAGGATGTACCTGCTGCCTCCTCCCTGCCCTCCTGACCGTCCAGGGATGCCAGCACGTAACTGCAGCGCCGAGCACGCACTTCCTCATGGGCTGATAAGGACTGAAAAGGACCTTCACAAATTCCAAAATCCTAATTCCACGACGAATTTGGTTTCCTCTGTGACATGGGGAAACAGGCTCAGAGTAGGGAGGCAATTTGCCCAAGTTCAACCAGCCCATGAAGGGCAGAGTCAGAATGGACACCCAGCCAGACCTCATCTCCTCGGCTTTGATGGTTAACTCTTGACTCATATGACCTCTGGGGTTACCAATTTAACCTCAGAAATATTAAATAAGTGACAACTATGGAGACAGTAAAAGATTAGTGGTTGAGAATTCATGTTTGAGGAACGGAATTCTGTGGCTCGTCATCCCATGAGATAATGAATGCATCCCTGTGTGGCCCAGCCACACCCCGAAGTCATAGAGCACAGATAAACGTGGAAAATGTCCCCACCCTTGAAGCACTCAGTCTTCTCAGGTCCTTTTATGAGGCATCCTGCAAGGACTCGGGTCTGGATTGAAATGCAGACTACCAGGCCCACCCCAGATGTGCACACTCAGAGTCCCTGTGGCTGAAGCTGGGGAATCCAGCTCCACAGGTGTTAACCGTGTACCCTAAAGTTTGAGAAACACCTAGATAAGACCTCAGAGCTCTGGGTTAGAACGTGTAACACATAAGAAAGACTGATTCAGTATGACATATGTTCTTTCCCTGAAGAATTATGTGTTGAGTAGGCACTGTAAACCAGCCCCTGTCCCCTGCCCTGGGAACCCCAGGCAACAAGACAGCCAGGTCCTGCTCCAGGGGAATGGATCCAGACAAACATGGAACCCCGGGAAGCCAGGCATAAATTAGAGGTACCTGGTGCCTGAGGTGGGGTTTGGTGCCAAAGTGAGAAGGGAGTGGATGTCAGAGAAGAACACTCTGAAAAATGCCCCCCAAGGGCAACAGTCCTCCAAAGCCATGGCTGAGCCACACCCATGGAGACAAACAGCATCTGGTTACACACAGGAAGGCTGCGGTCAAGGCTTTTCTGAAATGCTTCTGTCCTGAAAGTGGACACCCAGCCAGACCGCATCTCCTTGGCTTTGATGGTTAACTCTTTACTCATATGACCTCTGGGGTAACAATTTAATCTCAGAAATATTAAATAAAGGACAACTATGGGGGCAGTAAAAGATGAGTGGTTACCAGGGGTTGGGCAGAGGAGGGATGAACACACAGAGCACAGAGGATGTTTAGGGCAGTGAGACTACTCCGTGTGACACCATAATGGTGGAGACCTGTCATTATATTATGCATTTGCCCAAACCCATAGAGTTTGCCCAAACACCAAGAGTGAGCCCTGATATAAGCTATGGACTTTGGATGAAAATGATGTGTCATAGATATAATCATGGGTTATAACAAATGTCCCACTCTGGTGGGGATGTTGATAATGGGGGAGACTGAGGGGGAGTGGGGGCAGGGGAATGCATGGGCTATCTCTGTACCTTCTCCCAATTTTGCTGTGAACCTAAAACTGCTCTAAAACAATTCTTAAAAAACAAACAAAAATTATTAAACATCACTGAACCATTTACTTTTAAAATGTGTTGTCTGTAAAGCTGGGATATTATCAGGAATCAGGGTTTGAGACACAAAGGGTCCTACATTGATTAGAAGCCAAGATGGGGCCGTGGGTCTTGAGCTGGCAAACTCAGGGAGACACCCCATCCCCAAGCCTCTCATCGCCTCTCTTGGCAGGTGTGGGGGCTGCTAGGGTTGATTGTTGGATCTGTGATGTTCTAGGGCAAGTCTAAAACGCCGCTGGGAAAAGACCTCAGAATATCACAGAAAGCAAGAGCAGAACAGCACAGAGTTTCTACAAAACCATAAAAATGTGCTTTGGGGAACATAACAGCAAAGCGCATGCAACAGTGTGGGGCCCGAAGCTCAGCATATGTAAAGTTTGTAAATTACTGTCATAGGAGCTGGGGGAACATCTGTTCTGTAGAACCCAACAGAGGGGATTTGGACATTTGAGAAGAGGCTCTGCAGTTACTACAGTAGGCCTAGGAACATATGGGAGGTATTTACAGTGAAAAGGTTCCCGCTTGATTGTGTTTCCCTAACTGTACACATCTGCTCCCAGACCTCTCAGATTGGGGGGCACAGACAGCCCTGGGAAGCCGCCCACGAACACATCTTGATAAAGCCATCGGCCCTGGCCTCTGGGTGTGTTCCCTGGCTGCTCGTGCCCGCCACCCCTTCCCAGCCCGTGGCCACCAAGGGGAATGCCCCAGAAGGAGGTGCCACCTGGCCCTGGCATGGGCCCACCCCGACCATCACACAGTCACTACTGGTCAACTCCGTGGTGGGCTCATTGGAAGGGCACTTGCTTAATTTCAGATCAAAGCAGCACTTTCTTCTTCCTCTTCAAAAAGAGAATGTCTTAGAGAGATGAAGGACCCCATTAAGTTCACGGATGGGCCGTTAAGTAACTGAATATCTACCTCCCACTTAAAATGACTTCCTCAGCCACTGGGCGGTGGTCCTTTGATCCACGGTCCGCAGTTACTGGCAGGGAGCTATAAAAGGTACTCCTGATTGCCCAAGAGCGGGGAGGAGAGCAAGGAGGTGAGACTGCATTAGCTCTCGGACAGCCGACCAGATAAAGGTTGCGTCCCAAAGCACCATCTTGGGCTTTGGCAGCTTTAAAAGCTGGGCATCCTCTGGTACTCCAGAATGGTGTGTGGGACCCTGCACCCCAAAGGCCACCTGCAGCGGTCTCGAGTTGAAATCTTAGCACCTGCGAGATCCCATGTTTCATGGGTATCTTTTTAGGGATGCTGGTGAACACCTCCACAGCCTCACAACGAGAGCAGTCACCATGAAAAATGATATGGTTAAGGGACCAAGGGAAAGCAGAAATCTGCAAGCAAAGTCTGTATTGGTTGAAACGATGACATCAATACAGGGGTCGATAAGAGAGGATCATTAAAAATGCACACCATTGAAGACACAGATTTCACCATTACTATCCACAGCATTACTATCTTTTTTTTTTTTTTTAAAGATTTTATTTATTTATTTGAGACAGAGAGAATGAGAGACAGAGAGCATGAGAGGGAGGAGGGTCAGAGGGAGAAGCAGACTCCCTGCCGAGCAGGGAGCCCGATGCGGGACTCGATCCCGGGACTCCAGGACCATGACCTGAGCCGAAGGCAGTCGCTTAACCAACTGAGCCACCCAGGCGCCCATTCTCATGTATTCTTGTTTGGCAATAGAATGCTCCAAACCTATGGCTCATTCATTGTCCAAAAGGGAAGTAAATAGAGACTGAGGTCACCTGGGATCAGCCAGGAGGTGGGTCAAAACTCTGCCCATTACAAACTCCATCCTGGTGTGGTCAAGAGGTGTTGGAATGGGGTTTTCACTTCTGAGCTCCCCCTGCTTATATCTCACCCACACTAGTGAACCTGCTTTCTAGAACTTTCCTGTGCGTGTGTGTGTGTGTGTGTGTGTGTATGTGAACTAATAGACTTTAGGTTTTAGGCTTATAGAAAACTAGGTCAGGTATCATAGAGGATTCCCATACATCCTTTCTCTCCCCCAAGAATTTTCTGCATTAGTCACGTTTTGCATCAGTGTGTACCTTTGTTACAATCGATGAACCAAGATTGGTACATTGTTATTAACTTGAGTACACAGTTGTCATACCTTCTATGGGTTGGCACAAATGTCTGAGATGTATCCAGCATGACAGTATCATAGAGAAGAGTTCCACTGCCCTCAAAGTCTCCCGCATTCCCCCTGGACCCATGGCAACCCCTGGTCTTTTGACTGTCTCCATAGTTCTGTATTTTCCAGAATGTGATATATAGTGTGCAGCCTTTCAGATTGGCTGCTTTCACTTGGTAAAACGCATCTAAAGTTCCTCCATGCATTTCTGTGGAAAACTTGGTGCTTTTCAAGCTTTCTCTTCTCACTCTGGGAGGAAATGGCTGCCCTTCCTCCCCTGGACCGAAGGTATCTGTAGCACTCTCTGACACCGAAAAGAGAGACCTGAGCTGGTCACCGTCTGTATCAATGTCTCAAATTTCCCCTTGGAAATATTTAACTCCTGAGCTTCCTGCCTTCATTATGAAGCCTAAGGAAATACCCTGTAAGACTAGATGTTTCACAGATAGTTTTTTAATTAGCTAAATAAATAAAAGAGGACAGGCAGGAGGGCTGGAGACAAGTGGGGGATAAGGACTGGCAGTGTGTTTACTGCAAACCCACGAATGGAGCCGAACTGTGCCCAGTTCACCAAGTGGGGGTCACTGTGTCAGGTCAGGACACCTCCCCATCAAGGTCCTGATCCATGTGTCCATTTTCCTGGAGGGCAAGCTGAGGCACAGAGGTCAGCCCAAGAAGGGTGGCCCGCTGCCTGCCCGTGGCAAGGTTGGACTGTCCCTAGAACACTCTGCCTTCCTCCTCCAGAGGGGTGTGGAGACATCGGGGTAGGAGGCCCCCAGTGGCAGCCACTCCCAGCCACGTCCATGCTTTTTGAGGAGACAAGATCTTTCCTCTCATTCATACCCACAGTGCCTGCCGACCTGAAATGCCTTCGATGAGCCAGGAGAAATATGTTTCTAATTTCGTATAAGCTAGTCATTAACCATTTATAGAAACCCAGCAAGATAGGCTTCCTTGTTTTAATTTCTCAGACGGTAAAATCCAAACTTCAGAAAGTTAAGAGATTGTTGGATGTCATCCAACCAGATGTGGGAGAGCAGGGAGGAGAAACCACATTCATCGGATCCGTAGACCCTCATGGTCCTCCTGCCATGCTGTGTTGTCCACTAAAGCCAGAGCACCAGGCTTTGTCTCCACCTCAGGGCCACCTCACCACCCACTCCTGTCCCCTGGGAAAGGCCCCAGGGAGCCAGTCCACCCTGGTCACTGGGGCGGACCTGGGCCGGGCAGCAGATGTCTCCTTGCAAAGAGCACTGTGCCCACAGCATGTCACCAACAAGACAAACTCCTGCTTGAGCTTCTGATCCACAGTTTTACTCACAGATTCATTCAACGGATACTCTCTGCTTATTAGATGCCACATGATGTTGTAGGTGCTGGAGATTTAGCAGGACAAAAAACAGACGAGCATGCCTGCCCTTGGGAGCTCACAGTTTATAAGAGCATTATAGAAAAATAAAGAGCAAAGTGTATGGTAGGTCAGATAATGCTAAGGGCTGTGGGTAAAAATTAGGATGGAGGTAGGATGGGGTGTGTACGGAGGGGAGTAGGAATTACTATTATAAACAAGGTGGCCAGGAGGCTGTATCTATACAGTGACGGGGAGGGGAGCCCCAAAGGAGGAGAGAGAGGACAAGGCAGAGATCCAGGGGAACTGCGTCTCTCATCGAGGAAACGGCTAGGGCAAAGTCTCTGGGGCAGAGAGCACTTGGTATGCATGAAAAACTGGGAATTAGCAAGAAACAGCAAATTCTCTCAGAAAGAACTGACATCTCAACCTAACTTGTACGAAGGAGTAAATATCCAATATCAGGGTTTTTCTGAAGTTGTCGCTGTTATGTTTTTAATCAGAGAAGAGGCTGCCTCGTGCCACAGGGGGTGGAGAATAAATGAGGGGAACAGGTCTGTCAAGGGAAGAGTATGTTGTTTGAAGGTGAGCCTCTGTCCTTGCTTTCATGCGGTGATCTCAGCCTGAGCACAGAGGGGAAGCAGGGACGGCCACCCCGAAGGGGAAGAAGGCTATTAACAATCATGATCTGAGGTTGCCAGGATGGGAAGAGGGGACTGAGGGCAGGCAAGGTGGAAACCCTGGGGAGGATGTGCTCAGACTGGGGGAGAGGTGCTCTCTTGAGCTGATCCTGGCCTAAGGCTTTAGCAGACAGTCTCCCTTCATACCAACTAGAGAAAGGTTATTCTGCACCTACTTTTCTTTTTTTATTGTTATGTTAACCACCATACATTACATCATTAGTTTTTGATGTAGTGTTCCATGATTCATTGTTTGTGCATAACACCCAGTGCTCCATGCAGAACGTGCCCTCCTCAATACCCATCACCAGGCTAACCCAACCTCCCAACCCACTCCCCTCTAGAACCCTCAGTTTGTTTTTCAGAGTCCATCGTCTCTCATGGTTCGTCTACCCCTCTGGTTTCCCCCCCTTCATCCTTCCCCTCCTGATATCTTCTTCTTTTTTTTTTTCTTAACATATATTGCATTATTTGTTTCAGAGGTACAGATCTGAGATTCAACAGTCTTGCACAATTCACAGCGCTTACCAGAGCACATACCCTCCCCAGTGTCTATCACCCAGTCACCCCATCCTTCCCACCCCACCCCCCACTCCAGCAACCCTCAGTTTGTTTCCTGAGATTAAGAATTCCTCATATCAGTGAGGTCATATGTACATGTCTTTCTCTGATTGACTTATTTCGCTCAGCATAATACCTTCCAGTTCCATCCACGTTGTTGCAAATGGCAAGATCTCATTCCTTTTGATAGCTGCATAATATTCCATTGTATATGTATACCACTTCTTCTTTAGCCATTCATCTGTTGATGGACATCTTGGCTCTTTCCACAGTTTGGCTATTGTGGACATTGCTGCTATAAACATTGGGGTGCACGTACCCTTTCGGATCCCTACTTTTGTATCTTTGGGGTAAATACCCAGTAGCTGCACCTACTTTTCTAAAGGCTCGCTGGTGTTCTGAGGGCTGCCGGTGGGCAATCCCTCCTTGCCCACCCTCCCCTGTGTGCACGGCTCTCCCTAGGACCCCAGGCTACTCTCTGGGCTCCACGTCTGACAGCGACACACACCAGGACCGGTGTTGCCGATCGGCTCTGAGGTCAGGACTGTGAAGCCGCTCCCCTTGCTCCACTGGAGGGGGGAGAGCAGAGGAAAGGAATGGTCCCAGGAGGATAGAAGCAGTGGGGGCTCGCCAAAGCTGCACAGAAGGAACCACTCCCACTGCCCCGTCCCTGGCAGGCAGAGGACCACAGAGCCAGTCCAAGGACGAACAAGTTCTCTTCACACCCTGCACGTGGAAACCGTGAAAGCTTTCTAGCTCACCTGCCGTTCACTGGCAGCAGATTTGCAGGACAAGCTGGACCCGTTCAGGAGATAAAGTCATCAGAACCCACTAGACCAGGACAGTCCAGTTCCCAAACAAGGAGAAAACGGGGTCTGAACTCTAGTGGAGCTCCTGGTCCTGGCAAAGCTGCTGCCAAACCTCAGCCTGTCAGTGGGGGAGAGGGAGGGAAGATGGGGAAGGACAGTCTGGAGACCTGGAGGACCTGGTCCACACCGCCTGTCACAGGCCCTTGGGGCTCGGTCCTGGGGCCCTTCGTCACACCCGAACTGAGGTTTGCAGGGCCAAACCCGAGGCTCCGGGGACCAGGAACTTCCCGCTGCCCCAGGGCTGCCTGGGTCCCCGCCCCACCTGCCTTGTGAAGGCCCCAGGGTCCGAGGGGCACCAGTGAGGGGCTCGCACGCCCACCGCGGAGGGTCTGTCCTCACCGCGGGCTGTGCGCGGGTCCCCCCGCGCGAGCAGGCCCCCTGACCGAGGCGCACGCTTAGCGCCAGAGTCCGGCCGCAGGAGACGGTAGCTCAGATGCAAGCCGCGCAGCAATCTCGGGAGGAGGAGTCTTCAGGAGCGGGGAACCCGCATGATCACCCGGTGCGATTCCGGTGAGCAGTGCTTACCCCCGAGTGGGAGCGCCTGTGTGCTATGATGTCAATAGGAACAGCTTCCCGAATGCGCACGCAGCATGCGCACGCGAGCCATTGAAATGACCACCTTTGTCCGTGAGCCTCTGGGGGCCTCCAGTGCTCGATCTTACACCCGGTGCATCTGACCACTGGCCCCTGTCTTCATTCGGGATCATTAACTTAGCAAACGAGGGTAAGTTGAAACTTTTGAAAAGATAAATGTTAGTGTTAGTCTCTGTGAATCTTACATCTTACTCTTGTTCCGTTTTCTGTTTGTGTTTTTAACATCTTGAAGCTCTTGGTGTCTATGAAGTATCCAGTCGTTGCTGCATATCTTAGAGACCATTCCACACAACCAGGTAGTAAAGAGTATTCTCAGGTGAGCAGGTCCCCTCCCCGACTGCTGGAGGTCAAAATCACCCCTCTCAAGGGCGCTCTCTGGCCCCAGGTGGCACCACCCCAACCGCGTGGACGCCTGCTTGCTGAGGCGCTGTGCCTTCCTCGGACCCTTTCCTGGCCCGGTTCCCTTGCTCGGAATGTGTTTCTTTCTCTGCTGATTTAGAACACTTCTCAGCTGTCCGTGCTTTAGCCGTGGGCACATGTCTACTGCACCCCCGTGGTGACTGACACTTGCAGAATGTCACCATGCTCATTCCCCGTGGTCGGGGCCCAGAGCTGCAAGGCAGGTAGAGCAGAGGACGGGAGGACGGGACCAGGAGCCCAGGCCCAGAAGCAGCTCTGGAGGCCGGGAAAACGACCCCCAGGACTCCCCTGGACTGTACAGCACTCCCCGCCTCATGCCCCACTCCCCCGACTCCAGCTCATTTTCTGAGAAAATGAGCGCAAAGCAGGTACCTACTCCATCTACCCTGTTCGGGGAGAGGAAGACAGGATCAAGTGGGCCAGGAGGGTGAGGAGATCGCAGGGCCGGGTCCCAGGGGTAGGTGGGCCCGGGCTCTGCTGGGAAGTGAGGACCAACTCCCTCTCGTGTGGGCCATGTGTCCCTGCCAGTGCCTGGGAGCAAACACAGGGCACCATGGGTGGCTCCGTGCCTTGAGTAAGTTTCTCCAGTCCCTGAACATCGGGCCCCTCGTGTGCTAACAGGGAATGTAGAAATGCTTACTTTCAAAGGCCTTTGTGAAAACCAGAATACCCATGCAAAGTCAAGAGCATCTGGAAGGACAGTAAGCACTCAGTGATGGCTGGCTGCTTCTGCTACCTCTAGAATTACTGGAATGAACAGCACTGCCAGCATGACTATCACTCCGGGCCCCCAAATGCCAAGAACCTGGCATCCGAACTCCCCTCTTGACCATTACCCGGTCCCTCTCTCTGCGTGGCTCCTTCGTCCCCCCAAGGACATCTCTTCAGAAGGGGCTCTGAGTGGAGAAGAAAAGGGAGATAAAGTCATGCCTCTTCCCCTAGAGCACCCTACTTCTTGCCAAGAACGTGCCCCCCCCGCCCCCTTGAGCCCTCCCGTCTTCTCCCACCTCCACCATGCAGACAGCAGGGAGGAGAAATAAGGGAACAAGTTCCCTTCATCACAATGGTGAGCGTGCCCCTAACTACGTTGAGATTCAGGTTTGCAGAAAACTTCTCAGCTGCTGGTTCTAACGGGGTCTTCCCAGTTCTCTGATCTATGTATTCATATCATCTAATCATTGTGACAGATACCTATCGGGTTTGTCAGACTGGCAGTGGGCTTAGAGAGGTGTTTGAGGAAAACAAGGCTGGCTCAGGAACCCATCTTTGCTCACATTGCTGGGAAGAGGCCAGGTCAGAGCAGGAGCCCCCAAATCACGCCTTCCTGCCCTTCCATGTCTGAAGGTGATGCACACTCTGTGGGAAGAATGATGGGAATCCAGGCAAACAAAAGTTGGTTACAGAAGGCCACCTTCTTCCCCTCTGTGTCCATGGTGACAGGGACGACAGGAGCAAACAGCATGAAGGCTTCAGGCCCACCCACAAAACAAATGCTGGAGGGCCCAATTCTACCACTTCAAGGACCAAGAAGAGTCCCCAGCCCCCCACGCCCTCTCCTGAAAGCTGCTTGCGTGATGCTCCAAGGTGCCTGTTTGAAAACATTCCCATGACACATGCTCTTTTCTTCTTTCCCAGACCAACAGCAATGGCCCATGATGATTTCAAAAACAAGGCACTGGCTTGCTAATTCACTGTCAGCTCAGTGACTCCATGGGGTGACATGACTCTGTCCTCAGGTAGACATCAATCCAGAGGCTGCTCGAGAGGGGCTCCCTTTCTTCCTGAAGAAACAGAAAGGGTCACTAAAATTGAGGGACCATGTGCACATTTCCTATGCACAAGATACTGCACTTGAAGTCCAGGGCGTGATCGAGTCCTGCCTCAAAGCATAGCTTTAGTTGGGTCACGTGCCAAGTCTGCGGTCCTGGGCAAGTTACGTAAATTCACGTACCTGACGTTTCAGTCCGTGGCTAACATCAGGGTCCGGTCCCAGAACCACGTGGGAGTGGAGATCACACGTGCAGGTGAGCTAGTACGATGCTTTGCATACCCTGAGTGTTCAGAATGTGGTCCTAAGGAGTGCATTCAATTCTCAGACTTAAATTCCTAGACAGATAAAATCATACGAGTTTTACAGAAAGGAAACGGAGGTCCAGAGAAACTGAACAGTCTGCCGAAGGACACGTGGCATGTGACTAAGAACTCCTATCTTCCTCGACTCCAATTTGTCCACTGCAAAAAAATCACGTTTGAAAATAATGCAATATATGTTAAGAAAAAAAAAAAGAAGAAGAAGATAGCAGGAGGGGAAGGATGAAGGGGGGGAATCGGAGGGGGAGACGAACCATGAGAGACGATGGACTCTGAAAAACAAACTGAGGGTTCTAGAGGGGAGGGGGGTGGGTTGATGGGTTAGCCTGGTGATGGGTATTAAAGAGGGCACGTTCTGCATGGAGCACTGGGTGTTATGCACAAACAATGAATCATGGAACACTACATCTAAAACTAATGATGCAATGTATGGGGATAATATAAGAATAAAAAAATTTTTAAAAAATCACGTTTGATATCTAAGGAAAGATCATATTTAAGAAGGGTATTCCACAAAGGACCTCTGAAAGCTAAGCCAACCCTCAATTTTTAGCCACAATTTTATGTTTTTCAATGTGATAATTTCATGATCATCTAATTAAGCAAACTGGTTCATTACCAACAACACCAAGGTGCTAATTCAATCCCCGCCTGTGACTTCCTTTTCAAGCTTGTTTACCTGGGAATCCGTGTGTAACTATAGAAAATTCCCACAGCAAGCACGAGGAGGGTGGGGGAGATCCTCCCGTGTAGTATTTCTCCAAACTGGAGTCCAAATTCTCCAGGCCCCCGAGGTTTAATTACCTGCTGTTTCGGGGGTGGCAGCCCGACAGACCCTCCCCACCCGCATGTACACACACTCCCCATGAGGGAACAAAGGGGGGGTGGGCAAAGCCTGGAGTCTGCATTCAATTTGGAACTTGAAACGGAACTTTCACCTTTTTCAGCAAATTCTGTGTGTTCCAAAGGTTTAACTTTCTCTCCACTGCGCAGAAGGAAGAACAACTACGGTGCTTATTTTAACCCAGAGTGTGAGTGAGAAACCCCTTTGGAACCTAGCAATTGGTTTTTGTTTTGTGACCAGCCAGTGCCACAAAAGAGGGACCCACCCCCTCCCAAGCATTGAATTAACCCTATGTGAGACGGGCAGAGGATTAAGAAGGTTGGCTCAGGCCCCATTCAGAAGGTTCCGAGGGGGGCTTTTTCAGAGGATTCTTCCAAACAAAGGTTGCCAAACTAAGTAGCTTTTTTTTGTTGTTGCTTTAGCTCTGGTCTATTGTTACCAGGGAAAGCGACCTTTTCCACTTAATTGGGGCTTTAGAATTCCACCTCTATTGTGTTTGTATATAAGAAACACTGCTAAGGGGCCATGTAAGTTTATGAATATAAGCCTTTCTGCTTTGGGTGAATCCAAGGCGATTTAGCTATGTATTTGCGTCTAATAATGCCAGTTACTCTAATGAAAAGAATCATAAAATAATAAGCACAACGATATGCGTTTCCATATATCGCGTTTCTATGATATGGCAGGCGCTATAGTGGATGCTTTGCATATTTTGTTTCTAACTGTGGGTTACAGAGCAGAACTCTGAAGTTCCAGCAGAAGGCAAGACAGGGAAGCCAAGCCACACCAACACACCACGCCACTGGCCCCAAGATGTCTTTTACTACACTTTCTGCTTCTGCTTAGTTACCCAATCTTCTGTTTTAGGGCTGCAGTGAGATTGTAAGCTCCGAAAAGACAAGAGAGTAACATCTGTGTCTGTTTGTAGACACAGTTAAAAGTGTGAATGCCTACAAGGGACAGGCGGGGAACGTCCGTGGGTTCCTGGGGGTTGGCTAGTGCAGGACAGCAGGGAGTGGGGAGGTCTGAGGAAAACCGGGCTGACACCCCTCTCAAAGACACTCCATTCAAACGGATTTTACTTATTTATTTTCAAACCACTAAGCCAACTGCGGAAAACAGTTCTGGGTTTGGATTTGGAGCAGGGGCTCCCAGGGAGAGACAGATGCACTCTGCTCATGGTGCCAAGCTGATGTGACAGAGCCACCTCCAGCCCACAGACCCAGGGTCTCGCGGTGTGCACAAGGCTCTCAAAGCCAGGAGATTCTGTGTTCAGTTCCGGATCTGGCTTCCGTGGAACTCTAGACCATGGGTCTTCAGCAGGTGGCTCTGGGCGGGACAGGCTCTCCCCGTGGCACGGTACCTGGCCTGCTTCTCCCCTTTGTGCCAGCCGCCTCGTCTGCGTGGCTACTTGAGTTTGTCACCTCTGTGCCGAAGGGAGTGCACTTCTCAGGCACCACTTTTCTTCCCTCAGGTGTAGGGTTACAGGAACCCTTACCTTTGCCTTTTGGCACAGAAATAATATACACACCTAATTCACAAACTAAAGGTGGCGGAGTCTTTAATTCAGTGAGTTAGGTACTGTGCTCAACGGCATTTTACAAATTTAATGCAACAAACCAACCGACCGACCAACCAACCCCAAAAGCATCCATCTATAGGGCATCAAAGAAGATTCTGCTCAAGTATTCTGTTTGCCCTGATGACCATGAACATTTTATACCTAAAATATCGCACAGGTTTGTAAGTAGCTAATAAACCTGTGTAGAGGATGTCTTTTGCCCTATATGTATATGAAAATGAGAAAAAGAGAAAGAAATGTGTTCTTACAGAACTTGTCCAGCTATCCAAAGGTATCATCAAAAGAGCCTGGATGTCAAAGGAATCAAACCCTTGTCTAGGATGGGGGACTATGAACCCCCAGTCTTCCTGGTCCCCTTTAGTAGCCCACACAAAGTCTTGGACATTGAGGAATTTAATGCTTATTAGGTGATTAATCAAGTATTTGAACAATTAAGTTGAATCTGGACATTCCACTTCATTTTATATACTGAAATATTCATGTTGCAGCTGAAATGCTTCACATGGTTGGAACTTAGCCTTTTAGCAAAGTCACCTATTAGTAAAATGGACACCGGCCACAATGTAAGAAAATAAATGACAATAAGATACAAAACAAGGAAATAAGCAGACAAAACCTCTTTGCATCAGTTGATGTAGAAGTTTCAAAAGTCCTGCTGTGAATGCCAGGTGCTCAGCTCCCTCTGGACAGCTTGAAATCCTTACGGGTGTTCTTAGTTTATAGGTGTGTATAACCAGCTTTGGTATCATAGTCCTAATTTTCTTCCAGATTGGGTGAAAAATATCTACATTGAGAAACACAGCTATTGTAGGGAAATGCACCAGTAATGGAAAAAAAAAAAAAAGAAATTGACAATTGACTGAGGGGGGGTGGAATGAAACCCTGAGAACCACTGAAATTAATATGTAAATTCAAAAGATGTGGTAGTCTAGGGCTATTAAGAATAGAAGAAAACCTCCCTGCAGAGCCCTGAAAATATCACTGACATATATCATGCTTTATGATGTTTGCTCTTCTTAAGAAGGAAGAAAACTACATAATAAAATTTAAAGGATTTCCATACAAAATTGTCAAAAAACTTTAAAATACAGATGCCCAGCTTTTGGGGCAGTTCGCAGCTCCACACGGACTCACTCCTTGAGTCTCAGACTCCTAACACTGTTCTAGTTTTGTCGTTAAATCATTTTTCCTATAAATCTGACCATCGTGTAAAACTGGGTGTGGCATGGTGGCTAGCCTCCGCACCTCCCGGCTGTCTCTGTGATCCGTGCCGAGTCCACAATGTCACTGGGTCACTGTGGCCTTGATTTATATGCTATCTGCTTTAACCCTCCATTCTCCCACGTCCCTCTCCATTATTTCTAACAAATGCTACCTGCCACCCAGGAGCAAAACCGGAGTACAACTTGAAGCAGGGTACAGAGCGTATCTCTCTAAACATAATACAACAATGGGATGTGCACACGTGTTCCATCTATGCAAGGGATGGCAGGTAAGTAGGTGGGGGTGTGTGTATTCCAGGGAAACTGGAGTTACAGAAATAAACGCGGAATGGACCTGGACTTTGGGCTGCAGGTGGCTGACCCTGCCTAGGGTTTGCTTTCCCATAACAAGGAACTTTCTGAATTGGAGCAAGAACCAAGAGGAAGGCATTGGATACAGCTCAGAGAGGATGAGCTGGAAGTCAGAAAAAAATCCTGTGTAGGTTTCCAGGATGCCTGGCATTTTCTTCCTAAAAGTTAGACAAGTTGTCAATAGGATACCAGGTTTCAGAAACCACACACTGTGACAGAGATGATGAGGCTACTGTACAGATGGTGCAGATCCTGCAGAGCTGGTGCAGATATTGTACAGATGGTGCAGATCCTGCGGAACTGGCACAGATACTGTACAGATGGTGAGATACTGTGGAGCTGGTGCAGATACTGTACAGATGGTGCAGATACTGTACAGATGGTGCAGAACCTGCAGAGCTGGTGCAGATACTGTAGAGATGGTGCAGAGAGTGTAGAGATGGTGCAGATACTGCAGAGCTGGTGCAGATACTGTACCGATGGTGCAGATACTGTGGAGCTGGTGCAGATACTGTACCGATGGTGCAGATACTGTAAGATGGTGCAGCTACTGCGGAGCTGGTACAGATACTGTACAGATGGTGCAGATCCTGCAGAGCTGGTGCAGATACTGTACAGATGGTGCAGATCCTGTGGAGCTGGTGCAGATACTGTACAGATGGTGCAGATACTGCAGAGCTGGTGCAGATACTGTACAGATGGTGCAGACACTGCGGAGCTGGTGCAGATACTGTACAGATGGTGCAGATACTGTACAGATGGTGCAGACACTGTACAGATGGTGCAGATACTGCGGAGCTGGTGCAGACACTGTACAGATGGTGCAGATACTGTACAGATGGTGCAGATCCAGCAGAGCTGGTGCAGATACTGTACAGATGATGCAGATACTGCAGAGCTGGTGCAGATACTGTACAGATGATGCAGATACTGCAGAGCTGGTGCAGATACTGTACAGATGGTGCAGAT
>NC_058412.1:3860553-3936319 GCF_002201575.2 Neomonachus schauinslandi | reverse complement strand
ATACTGCAGAGCTGGTGCAGATACTGTACAGATGGTGCAGATACTGCGGAGCTGGTGCAGATACTGTACAGATGTTGGAGGTCCTGCAGAGCTGGTGCAGATACTGTACAGATGGTGCAGATATTGTACAGATGGTGCAGATCCTGTGGAGCTGGTGCAGATACTGTACAGATGGTGCAGATATCATACAGATGGTGCAGATCCTGCGGAGCTGGTGCAGATACTGTACAGATGGTGCATATCCTGCAGAGCTGTTGCAGATACTGTACAGATGGTGCAGGTCCTGCAGAGCTGGTTCAGATACTGTACAGATGGTGCAGATACTGTAAGATGGTGCAGATACTGTACAGATGGTGCAGATCCTGCAGAGCTGGTGAGGAGCCCATAGGTTAAGAGATGGAGGCATGGCAGTTCTGAGGAGGGCACTGAAAGCCTTGTCCAGGCTGCAAAGATGGGGTTTGGTGGCACAGAGGAAGAACGCTGAGCACAGACTGGGTGGAGACAGAGAAATCCTGGCAGAGAGTGATGATGTTTCATGTGTTTGGGCTACAGCTGGCGTGGGCTGAGAAGGGTCCTGTGCCTAAGCAGGCACACGCACACTAAAACAGCCCAAGGAAAAAAACTGCACGTGCTTGTGTGTGTGCAGGCGTGCACAGAAGTGAATGGAACTCCTTATGAGAGTGTGAATTTTGAGACAGAGAAGGCAAAAATAAGACATGAAAGGCAGGGGCAGGCCACGGGGACTTGATTTCCCCAGGAAAGCAGCTGTGATTCTGAGAAGCAGAGGCCTCCCCAGTGCTTCACCTGCGTGCCTCCTGCTGGCGCCCCAAGCCGGAGCTCCAGAGCCTGCTGCCCTGGTACCCTTTGCCAGCTGATGCCAGGACCATACCCTCTGGTAGTTGCAGGAAGCCCACCCGAGGGCTAGGGACCCTGCTCTCTAGCACAAAACAGAAAGGATCCTTCCTGCCTTGCACGAGGGCTGTTTCTGGAGAGGTCCCCTCCGCTGATAGAGTCACCATGGTGACTCTCCTTAGAAGCTATTCGCTGGGCCCTGGTTGCACCGGAGAGACCCAAGACCCACCTGCTCCGGTGCTCTGATATCCTCCAGCCCCCTGCCGACTGGGCATGGGCTCCTCATCCTTTGATCCACTTGCAGAGGAGAATATTCTGTGCTATGGCCACAGGTGGGCCCACCCTGGCTGCACATTAGAATCATCTGGAAACTAAAAGTACATATTTGTGCAGACCAGTCCAATCAGATCTTTGAGAAAAAGGTGCAGCAGCAGTAGCCCACAGGCGACTCCTGTGTGCACGCAGGCTTGGGAGCTCTCGCCATCCACTGGCCACCCTCCACGCCGGGGTAGCTGCTCACCCATGTCCTGGCCTCCCTGGCAGCCCCCCGCCCTGCCTGTGCCTGGATCTGCTTTACCCAGGAAAGGAGAGTGGTGGGGCTAGAACAGAGCTTCCCTAACATCAGCGCACATTCAAGTTGTCCAAGAATCTTATGAGAGGGTGGATTCTGATTTGGTACATCTTAGGGCCTGAGAATCTGCATTTCCAACAAACTCCTGGGTGATGCCTATCTGCTGGTCTGAGGACCACACTTCAGGTAGCAGTTTCTGGTTGCAAGAGTCAGGGCAGCATTCAGATGAGGAGGGCATGGTAAGCTGTTTGAGAAGAATGGACCCGTGGGAGTTGGAGAGCCTAGGGGGCTTCCTGGAGGAGGTGTGAGCTGGAGGTGGGTGGGCCTGGGAAGAGCAGGAAAGGCTGCATGGGAGACAACAGAGGACAGTAGGGAGAGGCGCCTGCTAGGGCTCACATCCTATCCCAATGTCTCTGCCCACTTTCCTTGTCTCCTCTGTGCGTATTGGTGCGGCCCTTCCTCTAGGCTCGTGAGTTTTAAAACACTGAATAGACGTTTCTATTTTTACGTCTAATTCCTACTGTTTTGTGTTGTACTTTTTACTTTTTTGTTCAGGCTTTTGCTTGTGCAGGTGGTACAGGATGGAATGTCCTTCTCTTCTTTTCTGCCTCATGAGCAACCACTGGTCCTTCAAAACCCATCTTAAATTACACGTTATCTCTAGTATTCCCTAACCGCGGACCTCAGGCAGCATTACTGGTTTTCTCAGCCACGCTCCCACAGCTGTCAACCCTTAGATTTGTAACAGATCCCTCACTCTGTGGCAGGAGAGCACATTTTAGTGCTTCCAAATTCTCATGGGATGTAAATCGTATGGATTCAGGAAAGAGGTACTGAAATTTCCAGGAATTCTAAAGTATTCCTGAAACCATAAGTTATTCTGTATTTTTTTTTTGCAACACTGTATTCATGTGGTTTTCAATGAATGTCCAAAATAATACACAGTGAATCATTTTTCTGTGACTAGGGGTTATATTAAAAGAGACTTTCTGTTAAATATGTATTATAATGAATACATGATTTATTCTTATGAACCCACATGATGGGAAAGATTAGATATTTCAATAACAAGAAAGAAATGATCTCCACCTAATATAAATATTTGATAATAAAAAATGCTAAAACAAAGATATAGGAACCCAAAATAAATGCCAAATAAAAATTGCTTTAAAAATAGAAGATGTCATCATGAATATTTAATATTTGAAATCATTATTCTTAGAATGAAATTTTAAAACAAGCAAAATATGAATTGCTCTACTCAATAATCTTGATCTTAGTTACAAGGCAAATATTCCAGACATAGAAAAATTTCTTTCACTTAGTGCTGACGTTTAAATTGTTGTGGGATGACCCAAAAGCATCTTCACCTCAGACGGAACCACAGCATCTCTTCGTATAAGCTCTCATCCTGTTTTAATCTTGAAAATGCTGTGTCCACTCGTCTTGGGTTTGGTTTTAGTGTTGAAATCATTAGTGCCTTTGCATAGTCTAATTTTAATGAGTTTTTAATTCTATGACAGAATATTCCACAGAAGCATTCAGATCCCCTCTTTGAATCTCTTGTTTTAAAATACTGACAAAGAGCCAGAGCCTATGTGGTGGATGCCCACACACCAAAAACCATGAGCCGCAGAGACCTCTGGGCTCATCTTCAAATTCCGCCACTGTGGCTCAGTGCCTGCCGCACACCACTGGCTGTAAAAACAACACGCTGTGCTTTCTCTTTGTGGTGTGTGCAAATGTTTGTTTTGTACACCAGAGAGGGTCCTCAAGCCTTAGATGGTAGAATTGTGTGCAACAGAGAGGATAAATAAACAATGCTGTAGAATTCACAGGAGGAAGACACTCCCCATCAACATGGAGCATGAAGAGTCAGCTCTCTAAGGACCAGGGCACAGACTCAGAACCTCCAGGTGGAGGCCAGAAATTGGGGGTCCAGGAAGGGAGGCCAGGTCTGAGTGGGGGGGGGCAGTAACTCAGGCCAAAGGCTGCCGACCTCAATGCTGTAACGTTAAAGTCCCCTCAAACTGTGCCTCGTTTCTAACACGCAACCTGGTCCTTAGGGACCCCTCCCACAGGCCAGCCCGGTCCTCAGCTCATTGCTGGGAACCACTCTCCAATATTTATCCATCAGTTCTTAAAGTCACAAAGCAAAATGATAGATAAGCAAACGAACCCTTTATCATCCCTGTAGACATGTAAGCACTGTCAGCCAATGATACAGTAAGAACCAGGATCAAGGGACCTGGCAGCTCATGTCAGCGCCTCTACAAATCTGGGAAAACGACTTCCTTCTTGCAATCTTAATTTCCTCACCTATAAAAAGAAGGGATTGATTCTAGGCCAAAAACATTCTAGATGAATGTGAATGTTCGTGTCTGGGAAGGTCATGCCACCATTCAAGTGTATTTTTAAAAAATTTTGAGTGACAAAAGAAAATGATTATGGTAAAAGGCCAAGACTTGAAAACATAAATATGTTCCAAATTGTGTAGAAAACTTTTAAACTGGGGAAATCATGAATGATGAGAAGAGGTCTTATCTATACACTGGGGGACAATGCATGTTTTTTATGTTCATCTTTTTCTTTGTTCTTGAAGTTGTCATGATCATTAAGGGTGTCATATTTTCACAGCCCCTTAGCCCCCATGAAATTAAATTGAGGGAAGCTAAGCAGGTAACTGATAAGCTCCCATCGTGACCCCATCGTCATGGCTGGTTTGGGAGTCGGTGGTGATTGCAGACCGGTCTGTACGTGCTTCTCAGTGCGGTTGGTGTGGGGACGGACCAGACCAGGCATGGCCCCTCAAACACCGCATTCCCTTCACCCTGGCCACACTGAGGAATGGCCTCGAGAGTCAAAAGATACCAATATAAGGACACTTGGGTTTTGCTTGCACTCTGGGGAACAAGGACTTCTTTCATTAGGGAGCTTACCAATTAGAACTATTGGAGGTATCATCTGGGCCACTCATGGGGAATGTTTCTTTGTGAACAAAATGAACCCAGAACAAAGCAGACCTGAGAAATAGAGAAAAATTAAAACAAACAAACAAACACGAACACCACTGATTTCTGTTGACTTCATTGAATCCCTGTATCCAGCAGTCATGGAACAAAACCACATGCTGATCCTTTTGGTCTCCTGACCCAACACACTTCCTTTCTTGTCTAAACCAGTCTGAGATGTATTTGTGGCAATGCAAGGATGCAGGGCTTGTCATCCGCCTGTCCTAACCTGGTCTTTCCAGGGGGCCCCGCACAAAGGGCGACAAGGTCCCCCCAGACGGTGCCATGGGACAGCCGTGCCCCCTCCGGTGCCTCTTCTCACGAGCAGGGCTGATCAGGGTCCGTGCTGAATGTGCACCCAGGTCCCTCAGGGGCGGCTGCCTCGCTATCCGTGTGAGGGGGCTCTAACTTCGATTCTGGGACCGAGTGAGAGCCGTTTAGGCCTCTCTGCAAACCGTCCGTGTCTGGTTGCGGTACATCCCATGTGAGAACCAAGCAAGGCTGAAATGAATACTTGAAGAACCGTGACTTATTTCCACGGAGTGTGTGACTGTCCCTGCCCGCTGCGCAGTTCGGCATTCCCGTTCTTTGGGCTGCACCCTGAGCAGTCTGGCACAGGCTGAACAGGCGGTCCCGGGCCGGCAAGGAGGCTCTTGGTGGAGCCCGGCTCACCTGTTGCACTCAGCCTCTGGAGCTGTAGCCCCCTGCCTCCTCCAGTCCTGGGATCGCAGCCCTGGTCTCCTATTTCGGTCCCCTGGTTTTGCTGTCGTTCTCTGTGGGTTCCCTGTCCTGTGGAAGACCAAAAACCTCTCGGAAGCCTCTGGAGCCTTCTACAGAGGATGGATGCTCCCTTTCTCTGCCTGTGGTTGAACAAGTTTCTCCCTACTGTGTGCCAGACTCTGGGTGTACCAGATGCTGAAGCCATAGCTCCCGCGCCCCTCCTCCCCCTGCATCAGATTAGTGGGGGATCCAGGTAATTATAATACAGTGCTCTGTAATAGAAACAAAACAGGGAGCTTTCAGAGTAAGGAGCTAAACACCTAAAATAGCCCCAAGATGTTTTTGGGAGAAACCACAGCTACACTGCGTCTTAAACAATGAATAGAGGTCTTACATTTTGCTGGAGGGGGTGTTACAGGCTGAAGGTTCAGCCCAGAGACGGAAAGGTCGCATCAGGGAACCAGGAGGAACATAGAAGCAGTGAGCACATGTTGTGGGAAGCATGAAGCCGGAAGTCTCTGGAAAGGAGGCCAGGAGGGCACACAGAGCAAGGAACAGGAGACCATGGGGCTGGAATCAGCCTAGAGGGTCATTGGAAGAATCCCAAATGTAACCGTGAAGGCATCGAGGAGGAATTAAAGGGATTTTATCAGGAAAGTAACAGTCATATTTGCTTTTCCAAGAGTTCAGTTGGAGGTGCAATTTGGATGAATCTTCTGGCTACTGACACCAGAATATTTGCCCCATCGTGAGCATGACCTGATGTCAGAGCCTACCCAGGGGATAAGACATGCTGGAGGTTGACCGCAACTTGGGTGTGGCTTACAGTCTTCACCCCCAATCAGCCGTTGTGACCTATTCCGCCAGACTGTTTGCGAAATGTTTTCATCCCAAAGCCCGGAGCTTACTCCTGTCTGCGCTCTGTGCCTCAGCCCTGTCACTGGGGTCTCGCTTAACCCAAAGCTCCCTCAGGCCACTGCGGTCACAGCACCTGTTGAGCACCCCACATTAACCTAATGGTTGTTCAGACCCTAACTAATGTGCTTATCACAACCCAAAACTGTGCCTTGTTCTTTTTTTAAATGCTCTGAAAGGCTAACAGCTCCCCTGAGGCTATAACTTAGACTTTGTGGCTTTTCCAAATCTGCACCTGTATTTTGCTGTCATTTTTTCTGTTCCAAAGCACAGTCAGTGGATGGACAGTTTTTAGGAATGCTGAACACCAGACCCGGCACCCAGGGCTCAGCGAACAAAGGCAAATAGGAAACAGGTCTGTATCCCGAGCAGCTCAAACCTGTCGCAGCAAATATTTAACCATCTTTTCTGAAGAGGAGCTGAGCACCTAGGGCTCACGTGGTTTCCCCCAACACCACACAGCTTCCTGCTCACTGCAGGAGAGGCTCTGAATTTGAACTCAGCTCGCCAGGTGCCCTGGTGCACTGTGCTCACCAGCCCTGTATGGATACGGAGGAGCTGTAAGGAATCACCTCTGGGGACTTGCTAATCAGACTCATCTGCTGCGGTCACATAGGAGCCTCTGAGCTAGAATTCCCCACCAGCCAGATGCTCTTGGAAAGCGCCTCCCTGATTTTAGAGGTGGCTTCTTGAACAAAGTGCGTGATACCCACTCGTGCTTCTTAGAAAGAAATTAGGGAAACGGCGAAAAGCATGCAGCAATCAATCTGTCTGAGAGCAGCATCTAGCCCGGCAGACCGGCGTTCCCCACACACACAGCCGAGACAGGACCCCAGCCAGCAGCGGCCCCGGCTCATCTCACCTGAGCAGGTTCTCAGCCGAGCTCCCTTTGTCACAGCAACAGTGGGCTCCCAGCCGGGGGGGTCTGTGCTCCAACGTTGGCTTGTCTAGGAAGCAGCCATGCAGCCCGTTTCCTTGCAAGAGGCAGTCGTCAAAGCATCCTCTGGGCTGCAGAATGAAACCCGGTCTGGGGATCCCTCTTCAGGGCTCCCCGGGGTGCCTGGCACCGCCTGGCACAACCAGCCACGTCCGAGCTCCAGCCAGACTGCTGACCTGGCACTGGCGCTGTGTAATATCACTGGCTCGTACGGGGAGGCTTTAACTGTCTCGTCCCCAAGCTCAGAGCCCTCATGTCTCTGTAAGATGCTCCTCCTGCAGTGGACTGCTCGGTGCCCCGGGCTTCTCTCTGCCAGGGCTCCAGACTTGCAGGGGCTCACTTAACCCAACCCCTGCAAGAGATGTCACCCAAGGATCCATCATTTTTAGCAATGTAATGATTAACCCCAGGGCTTCTGTGTAAGCTCTTTTCTTTTGTTAAGCCAATTAAAACACATTTTCAGCATTCAAATATTTGTAAATATTCTGGTGTTTTTCCATAAATACCTATAGGTCGAAGTCATTGTATTCTTTAAAAAAAAAAAAATCCAACAAGCACTCCTTCATTCCTGTGTAACATGCTGTTCTCATTTAATTTATAGGACTTGCAACTCCATATGGAAAGGATATGGTTGACTGGGGAGACATGGATATTTAAAAAAAAAAAAAACATAATCGCATAGGAAATTAATAATGCACGTTAGACTATGGATTATGTTGTTAGGGGAATGAATGCGTAGGACAGAGGAAAAGGGCACAGAATTGACACTAGAGAGACCCAGTTTCCAGTTCCAAACCCAATACTCACTGAGCCGTACGGATTTGTGCAAGTGCCTGGTTCCCGGGCTTCACGCCCCTCCCAGGCTCGCTGAGCGCCAGCGTCACTTCGGACGTCACCACCAGCTAGGTTTTCCCTTCTGAAGCTGAGAAAAGAAAAGCTATCTACTTGTGGTTTTGGAGGCAGGGTGGCCCTTAGAGGGGTTGGTCGTTGGAATCCCTGAAGACCCCCGGCTTGGACTCACATCCCTGCCCCTTCTAGCTCTGTCACTCGGACAAATGTCAGAGAAGACAATGTCTCAGCGTCCTCATCTACCAGATGGGAGAACAGAGCTTGCCCCCGGCTGAGGCAGTTGCTGTAAGGACCGAATGAATCGTTACTTGCAAAACCACGGCTCCCGCTCAGTGAATGTTAGCTGTTACTATTACTCCTCTGGGGTCCTCGCTCTACCACAACTCTCTGAGCTACCGTGCCTTCTCGCCGGGACTGGATGTGCAAATCTCTTGTATCCACTCAAGAGTCAGAGTCTCACGGAGAGAGGGTTCTGCTGATGCGTGCAAAGACAAGGCAGGATCTCTGTGTTTAGGAAGCAGGATCTCGCCTTCAGAAGACAAAAACAAAGCCATTTGCTGAGCATTTACCATACACTGGGGCATTCTGTAAAATACTTTTTCTCTGTTAACTGTTGTGTTTCAGGGCACCATGTAAAAGCATTTTTCTTTCAATAACCATTTAAAATGGTCCCGATCATAAAACAGGCTAATACTAATGTAGAAAGCTTATACAATTTGCCTGAAGCCATAGATGTAGTTAGTGTTGAGTCCAGGATGGGAGCCCTGGAAGTCCGCTTCCAAGCCCGCGTGAAGGGTGAAGTCATTCATCACATGAATCGGCGAGGAAAAGGAGGATTTCCAAGAGAACTTAGAAACTGGGATGAGGCTTTACAGAGGAGGAGGAGGGGGACAGCCTTTTTCTCCCCAGCCATTCTGTTTTCGTGTGTAACTGTGATTGCCAACATTTTCTTGGCACATGAACTTCATCAAAAGTTTTTAAGCATGGACTTCAAAATATGTATTGCTACATGAATTATATATGGATGTCCTACACTGAGTAATGATAAATGACAGCTACAACAGCACATGAGGATGGAACCGAGCAGACGAGTGTCTGTCTGCCTCCAGCTGGGGTCCCCGCACTTGACCCCCACGGGTGAGGCTTCACACCAGCGGCTGGGAGAGGAAGCCCGGGTACTGCTGCAGCCCTGGCATCACAGAGCAGGCGGAAGGTGGGCTTGGAGCCGAGGGACAGCAGCCGACTGCCCACCTTCCACGCGAAGGGAGAAAGGAAATGCAGGCGGGCAGAGAGGAGGAGCGTCCCCTCCTCACCAGGACAGACAGGATCCGCTGCCAGCCTCCCAGGTTGTAGGACAAAGAAGAAGGGAAAAGAGCAACAGTAACAACAAAAGCCTCCCTCTGCCCACCACCCTGTCATCCGTTACATCACACACGCGGTGCAGGTCCTTCCCCGCACGCTGGTGGCCATGCCGAGCACCAGTTCTGGCCACCGCAAGAGGTCTGTGCGTGAGGACCTTCTCTTCCAGTCCGTTCTGGGGTTCCGAGTATTGCTAAGTGTGTACCTTTCGGTTGAGGCTCTTCTCCTTTACACAGGCTATTTCTATTTTTCCTTCTGTGTAACGATGAGTCCAGGTCAGCTAAGGACATCCCACCCTGTCCCATCTCTGCCTGTTCCACACATTTCTATTATTACAATGAAGCCGCCCCGCTGTAATCACTCCTTCACACACCTACGTTTCCGTGGTTCCCCGAGGGACAGCGGCTGTGTGTACCCCTCTGTGTGTCCCGTTTCCTGACCTCGGCACTACTGAGAAGTGTGAGTGGGTACTTCTCCTTTGTGGGGGGCTGTTCGGTGCACCGAAGCCCCCAGCTTCCACCCACTAGATGTGGCACCCTCCCAGCTAAGACAACTGAACTGTCTCCAGATATTGCCAAAGGCCTCCTGGGGGCAAAATCAACCCCACTTGAAAAGCACTGCTCTACTCTGATTACAGCTAATATTTAAAAAAAAAAGTTGTGAAGAAAATATCAAATTATGATAGAGTGCATTCAATGTAGCATAACATACAACCACTGAACATTTGATATCTATCAGTATAATTCTCTATTAAAGAGAAAACTACAAATTCATTTATTAATTTATTTATTAGGAAATTTAATGAGTATACTGAACACATAACTGGTTTTTTTTTTTTTTTGAGTACTTTCCTAGCCCTGAACGTAAAGTCTTAAAAAAAATAATTGTCTGTTGCCATCGAGGTTAGCAGACAAATGCAAAAGTCTTTTGAAAACACCCACATGTGCAAATATGCACATATTCCCAGCAAACAAATGCTATCATCAGTCCGCGCATTGATTGATTCTTTTCACAAATAATTATTGTTTCTGCTCTGTGTCGGATACTACCTTGCCTAGTGCATGGATTATAAAGCTATATAAGACCCAATTCTTGCCTTTAGGCAGCTGTGGTTTGAGAAAAATCTAGCGAACAAATGAGGGCAATAAAGTATTATTTATTCTTGTAATAAATATTTAGTCCGAGTGCTGCTGCATGCTGGTAATAGGAGATTGAGCAAAATTGATCCCATATCGTGCAGCTAGCAATCTAGAAAAGATGAGACACAAAATGAGAAGGCAGAAGATTCTAGTGGAGGTAAGGAAAGCCATGGGGGTTTAGGGTGGGTGCGCCCATCTTAGAGGAATATTCATGATGATTTTAACACATGCTCATAAGTTCTCTTGGATACTAAGCTCATAAAATGTGGAGTCTATTTCACCTCCTGTTGGATATGAGTCAGTGTTGGTGTTAGTGATGCATTTCTAAGAGAATGTGGTGGAAGTATCCCCGTGTGACTCAAGATAGACGATAGCACTCCGCTTGCTTCTCTCTAGCTTGAGGCCATGCCCTGGGAACCCAGCCGCCATGTTGTATGGATGTTCAGGAGATATGGCGTGGCCCAGGCTGATAGCCCCCGCTGAGGTCACGGTCGGTGGCCACGCTAGTGGCCAGACTTGCGAGTGTGTGAGCTTTTCAATGAATCCAGCCTTCAAGTCGCCCCAACCGAGGCTTAATGGGACAGAGAGGAATTATTCCTACAAAGTCCTGCCACATTGCAGATTTGCAAGAAAAATAAATGTTGTCACTGTTGTAAGCCACTAAACTTTGGGGTGGTTTGTTACACAGCCATATTAACCTTGACAATATCACCTAGATTTGAGAGATATTTTCACAGGGGTAGTGGGTGCATAAATGTACTTTGAGTAGTCTGGGCAAGGTTTCATGACGTGGTAATATTAGTTCTGCCTTGAAACACGAGTGCATTCTCCGGTAAGTATTAGCCAGGCAGAGAGGGAAACGGCAGGGCCCACGCTTTTAAGCACAGGGGGCCGTGTGGGCACAGGAACGAGGCTATGAGCCGGTACGTCCACTCTGTGAACTGTGAGTGTGCGGCCTGGCCTGCCCACTGAGGACCGGGCTGGGACAGAAGGATCAGAAGAAATCAAGCTAGATTCACATATGGAAGCCTCTAAAACATTTTTTGTTATTCTGAAAACGTACATATGACATACAAGTTACCATTTTAATAATTGTGTAATGTGCAATTCAGCGACATTCAGCACATCCCCGATATTGTTTCCAGAACAGTCTTTACCCCCAAATTCCTTGCACTTCTGAATTTAACTTACTGTTTTCCACTGCAGCTGCAGTATTGTAACCCCCGCCAGCCACGTAGGAGGGCCCGGTTTCCCCACATCCTCACCAACATTTGCTATTCCCTATTGTTGCTGTCACTATTATTATTATTATTATTATTATTATGGCCATCTTAGTGGATGGGAAGTGGTATCTCACTGTAGCTTTGATTTGTATCCCCCTAATGACTAATGATGCTGAGCATCTCTTGATGGGCTTGTTGCCCATTTGGATCCACCATATTTATATCTTCTTTGGAGAAGCTTCCAATGGGAAAACCTTTTGTATCATGCCTTGTGGTTGGGGTTTCATCCTGAGAGCAGCGGAGAGCCATTCACCATGGGAGGAGCATCATGATCAGATTTAAAGTCCAGAGAAATCAACGAGGCTCCAAGCTGGGGGCACAGCTTATGTGGAAATTAGGCTAGAAAGGAAGGGAGCACCTCGGAAGACCTGAGCAATAATTAAAGCCAAGTTTCAAGGAGTGAAGAATGGGGTCAACCGGGTCCTTAGACTGTTGACAGTTTTGTTGCGTGTTCCAGTTGCTTCCTGGTTCATGTGTTTCTACAACTATGGGGAGATCTGTTTCATGTGGTAGTTCTAGGGAAGATCACCAGGAGGAATTCTGGAAGCCTCAAGAGAAGGGATGTTCCTCTGTTTAGGTTCCTACCTGCAGGGGGGTCCCTTAAACCGTCAGAGCTGAGCCTCATTTTCCACTTTTCTTGTCAGATAATATGTGAAGTTACACAGCTTAGGGTGCATAAAAATGTCACAGTGAAAATTAAATGTCACATAGTCTACTTGGAGAAACACATTCCCTGCACAAATTATATCAAACAATGATAGAGATGATTTCTCGTAGTGCATGTTTATACTACCTGTTACTAACTCTGTATAAATAAGCTGGGAGAAATTAATTTGCCATTCTTCAGGAAAAACGGAATTTGGTCCTTGCCTCGTGCTGAAGATCCAAATGACAGCTCACTTCCTATATACTACTCTTTCTTTTTTTTTTTTTTTTAAGATTTATTTATTTATTTGACAGAGAGAGACACAGCGAGAGAGGGAACCAAAGCAGGGGGAGTGAAAGAGGGAGAACCAGGCTTCCTGCAGAGCAGGGAGGCTGATGTGGGGCTCGATCCCAGAACCCCGGGATCATGACCTGAGCCGAAGGCAGACGCTTAGTGACTGAGCCACCCAGGCGCCCCTAATTACTCTTTCTAATATGTTAATTTTTGAGACCCCTGTAGTAACTTAAAACATGTCTACGTGTATCATTTTACTAAACAGCATTATTTATTTTAGTTATTAATAAAAAAGTTATAAAGGAGTTTTTACACATTAAAACCATTGAAAATCCTACCAACCACTCCCTGTCATAACGACTGCTAGTGTTTTGGTGTATTTTCTTCAAGATAAATATGGAAAGCCAGCCAGAGATGCATAGAAGTGTAGCTTTACAGGCCTTTAAACACAGAGATGTAGATATGAACCTATATGATTTCTGTGTCTCTCCCCTTTCTAGTTCCCTAATTCATTAGTGTCCTGGTTGTGTGATCACAGCACTAGAGGGCTCAGAGTCGTCCCCACAGAATTCCTTCCTGGATTCTCTTTCCAAATGCCCAAGTCGCGTTAGAAGGGACAGGATATACAGTGTTTATACAAAGTGTCTTGGCCGGGAGCATGGGTGAAGAATAGTTTCCTCCAAACAATGAAAAAGAAAGAAATGAGAAGAGGAGACGTCTGTGGGTTCTGTGCCTTCACCCCTAATGTAACAACCAGAGCACACCCCAAGTCCTCAGGGAAAGGTAACCCCACAATGTGTCCAACCTGTGCATCCAGGAACTTCCATCTTGTACATGACCCCAAGCAGCAGAAGGCCCCACTGGTGTGAAAGTCCCATGTGCTGGGGTGTTTCACATCTCAGCAACAGCTGCATGGGGCAATGACCCCCCCAGTCCTCTATTCTGCATCACCCCCAAAACCTTGGCAAGATGCTGAAACTCTGAGGAGCCCTGCCAAGAGGAGCAAGCCTACAAAGGCCAGAGGTGGTGTTCTACGACCCTGGGGACGTGCCTCTCCATCAGATAACAAGTCATGTTATGGACAATAAAGAAATGAACATTTCGTGGACATCCGGATCTGTGGCCGGAGACACGTGTATGAAATACTGTGCATAACTGGACACCATTTACGCAGTTCCAGCCTGGGGGCCCTATTTCATTTTAACTTCAAGATAATAAGTAATATTTCAAATTCAATTTCAAACATGGTATCACATTCCATCACATAAAGCTCCTCGAATGCTGTATGTTTGATAATTTCTTGGTTCTTTTGAAGATGTTATAGAAGAATGTACCCTCTCAAGCTAATAACCCACATGGTATTGCCAGCAGCAGTGACTGTCCAGACTTGACTTAGCCAAGGTGCCCTTTCCTCAAAGCTACAGAATCAGAGACCCTGCCTTTTAAGCGGGTAAAGATGAAAAGGTGTGCGCACCATAAACCACAGTCCCTGTGAACTTACCCCACTGATCTGCGTGTGTTCCCAGCCTTCAGATGGATGGAGGGTGTAAACTCCCTGAGGCCAGGGAACAGCCTGAAACGCTTCCCACCCCCTCAGGGCTGAGCTGAAGCCTGGTGTCCCTGAGGGCTCGGCCGAGGCTCTGAGAACCAGGGGACTGTCCAAACGCCCCAGGCCTTCCTCCCCGTCAGCACCTGGGTCCGTGTCTCAAAGCCCCACAGTCAAGTCCAGCAAAGGGAGCATCGTTGTTGCTTCCTCACCTTCACCTAGTCTGGGTTTTACTTGCTTCTCTCTTCCTGCGACTCTGCATGAGGTTGACGAGGGAAAGACCCAGAACTGGGAACGGTACCAGGTACCGCACAGTCCAAAGTGGTGTGTTGTCATGTAAATGGCAGCAGGACTCACTGGATCATCACCTTGTGAATGCCCCCCACCTCAGTCAGTTCTCACAAGGTATGTTCTCTTTCTGGTCACATCTGTTATTATGCCCGTCCTGGAAGGAGGTTTTTTTTTTTTTTTTTTTAAAGTAAATCATTGCTGTGTGTGACTCAGCATCATTTAAATAAAATCACATATGTAGCTAGAAAATTTAAGTTTAAATCCCAGCATCCACTGTAAACTAACCATACGGCCTTTGGCGAATCACTTAAATCATGTAAATCTCTTTTTCCTCATCTTTGGAATGAAAAATAATAACCCCCACAAACACAAGGCTGTGGAAAGTATTAGATGAGAAATCATAGGCAGAGCATCTGCACCAGGGTCTCAAAGAGAACAGGTGTAGGGACACAGCGGGGCGCTCCCTCCTCTGAATTCGTTTCCTTCCTGAAAAATGGAAAATAAATGTCTTGCAAATATTATTTCAACTTATATTTTGCCAATCCTCTCAAGAAGGCAAAATGATACTCTAATTTGAATGAAATAAAATAGCCCTGGTAGGGGCGCCTGAGTGGCTCAGTCGGTTAAGCATCTGCCTTCGGCTCAGGTCATGATCCCAGGGTCCTGGGATCGAGTCCCACATCAGGCTCCCTGCTCTGTGGGGAGCCTGCTTCTCCCTGTCCCACTCCCCCTGCTTGTGTTCCCTCTCTCGCTGTCTCTCTCTGCCAAATAAATAAATAAAATCTTTAAAAAAAAAAATAGCCCTGGTAAGTGAGGTTTGCAAAGCGTAAATCTCTGTGCAGTGCAAATCAGTGGAGATCTTCAGCTGAGTGGGGCCATGCAAGCCTGTAGCCATGGGCTCTCCACTCCATTTCCCTTCCCACCAACAGTTCCCCCTTGAGTCCATTAGTACAAGCATTCGGGAAGGAACCTCAAAAGGCAGCAAAACCATTTCACTGTGGTAACTCTACGTTTTATAGATACAAATGATTTCTGCATGGATGAGACTGTCTCTGTGTACGTTGATTTAGTATTTTCAAAAAACTGGATATTCCAAGTACTAGGTGTGGCTCTTTCTTTTCAAGTACTATACCTGGGAGCAGGCTGCAGGAAAGGTCCTGAGTGCCCTCCAGCTGGTGCCTGCCCTTGATCTCACAGACAGGGGCTCCCAGAGGGGGATGCACCTTCTACTTACAGGAGAGCACACCCAGCGGACAGTGGTTGGCCAGCCCACGGCAGGCCTCTTGCTGGCACTCTGCAGAAGCCTAGTTCCGCTCTTGCAGGGACCTGCTTTCCCTCAGCCTCACTCATTTTTCATTCAGCCTGCTCTCCAATTGCCCACTGCCGGCACCCCAGCTCAGGGTAACTTTTCAGAAGACACAGGAAGTGCGTTTTCCTCCGGGGTTCCCAGGCAGATTCAGAAGAGATACACAATGCCATGAATATTTAATGAAATTAATGTGGCAAAGCATGGAATTCCTAGAATTTGGAGGTGAGGTCCCAACCAACTGATTTAAATTTTCAGTGAGATGTTTCTCTTTCTGGCTCCCCACCCCCCACAGTCTGAAGTCATGTGCAGAAAAAAAAATGCTGAACATAGATCATCAGGCCAGCACTGTACAAAGTGTGATGATGCAGGCTGCGCAGAAACATTGTAGCAAGAACCTGCGAGCTATTTATTACAACATGCATGTTACAGACCAGTAAGCTGAGATCCAGAGAGGTTAAGTAAGGTGTCTGCTATCACACAGCTGGTAAGTGCAAGAGGTAGGATTCAAACCTGGATTGTCTGCCGTTGCCTCAGTATTATCAGCCTGGATGTTTACTTCATTCTACGCTTCTGAAAACTCACAAGGTCCCATTCATTCATGCATTCATTCAGTCATTCAAGGGCTGTAGGTGCTTACTCTGTGCCAGACCCAGTGATGCGTAACGTCCAAGGTCGCAGTGCTCGAGGGAGTGCAGAGAAGGGGGGGGGCTGGTCCCGCAGGTGCACAGGGTGCAGCCGCACGGCTCACCTGCGCAGAAGGCCTGGCAGCACCAGCATCTAAGGAGCAGAGAACTCTGGGAAGGGGTTGGGAACTTGAGAAGCTTTCTGGAAGGTGAGAGAGGAGAGCAGGTCCAGGAGTCCATGGTGTCACTGCCCAGGAAGACGGACAGCCCAGCCTTTAGTGCGGGGTCGTGGGGTGGTTAGGAGGCCATGGGCAACCTTCTCCATGTTGGGGCAGAGAAGAGAACCCTGGATATCAGGGTGGCCAGGGGAAAAATGGTACCTTGGGGCATCTGAGGCAGGAGACAGATGGTAGTGAGTAGATAGATGGGCAGTCGCCAGGCTCTGAGGAAGGAGCAATGAGCATGCTTCACGCATTCACGGAGCTTGCATTGAATCATGTCCCCAAGAAAGACATGGAAGTCCTAAGTCCCCAGGAAATGTGAATGGGATCTTATTTGGAAATGGGGTCTTTGCAGGCAGAATGCACTTACCAGGAAGCCACTCCGGTGGGACCTCATCCAAACGACTCAGGGACGCAGACGCACAGGGACAAGGCATGCGAGCTAGGGGCAGGGACTGGATGCCGAGGATACCAGCAGCCATCGAGTTCAGGAGATGCAAGGACGATGGTCCCTGGGTCGGTCTGCTAGAACCGACCCAGGGACCAGGTCATGAAGCCCCGAGACGGAGCTGTTTCAAACACAGAAATGAGGGTCTCACAGCTCTGCGGGCTGGACGTCTGAGCTGGAGGTGTTCGGGGGACACACTCCCTCAGGAGGCTCTAGGGGAGAGTCTGGTCCCTGCAGTGTCTGCTTCGTGTTCACGTGCTGCTCTCCACATGCGTGTCTGTGTCCACGTGCTCCCTTTATCAGGACACCCGGCACGCTGAAGTGGGCCTGCAGCCCTGGCGTGACGTCCCCTTATGTGATTGCATCTGCCCGGACCTTATTTCCAAATGAAATCATAGTCTGCGGGACGGAGCATTAGGACTTTGACCCACAAACTTTAGGGGACGCAGCTCAACACGCTCTGTTTCTCTGACGGATTTGGAGGCGGAGCATGACCCCACCGACGCCTGGATTTCGGACCTCCAGCTTCCCAAACTGTGAGGAAATACATTTCTGTTGTTTCAGGCTGCTAGGGGTAACCTTTTGTTATGGAAGCCCCAGGGAACTAATACAGTTGCTAAAATAAAAGGAAACCTAAAATGAGAACTTGAAGAAGAGGGACGTTTTGAAAGAAAGGGTTATTTTAAGGCAGAGAAGCAAGGCAAAGCGTAGAGGGCATTTGGCCATGCTGGGGTCCAGGAAGGGCAGGTCAAGATGCCGTTGGGGCAGGGGGGATGGGGGGAAGAGCGGCCTCATCCAGTCAGCTGTGTGTAACCCCAGTGGGAGAAGCTGATACTGGACGGAACCGGGAATCTGAAGGTGGGCAGGTGCCCCAGGAGAGCTCCTGCCCCAGCCGAGGGGTCGTCAGAGAAGTCAGGCCCGCAGGCTGTGCCCCAGCCTGGTTTTCACTTGCACCTTAACAAAAGGCAGGCTTTTTACTGTCTTTCCTTTTCCTCCCCCCCCCGCCCCCAGTCCTGGAGAGTAACAAACTTAAATGCTAAAGAAGCAGTACCAAAGTGGGGTGAGCCAAAGGATTAGTCAGTGCAAGGGCTCACTTAGGGTCTGGCATATTTCTTTCCATCAGTTTTAGAAAATGTTAACGCTCTTTCCTGAGCACCCCAGGAGGAGACCCCTCCCCAGTTCACTTGTCTCTCTCCCTGCCTGCAGAGGCTGACCCCAGAGCTGTCCCAGGCTCAGCTTTGCCTCCCCCAGGCCAGACTCCGGGACCCACGGGACCCACAGCATCCTCACCAGCTCCAACTTCCCTCCTGCCTCTCCTGCCAGGAACAGTCTGGAAAGTGGATAGCTCAGTCATGCTAAGGTCTGACGTGGTTTTTCTCTTCTTTAATTATTTTGGTCACACTGCATGTGCTTTGACTCATATTACAAATAAAGCTCTGATGGCCAGTCATTCAGAGACATTTTTACATCCCTTAATTTGCTTTCAAAATACATCAAGCCAAGTTTTTAGAAGACATTGTTTCAGGATACATTTCAGCTAAAATCACTGTGCGGTTTCAGTTTCAGTGGTTGGTTTTGCAAATTAATGTGGTTCAGTTCAGTTTTGGGTTCACGGTCCAGGTCAGGTCACGACCCTTAAACATTCCTAGATAAGGTGGATGATATTAATTTCTTATAATAATAATGCTGAAGACAGACATGAAAATAACCCTTTGTCTGCGACCCCACGGTCCTTGCAAACGTAGAAAGGAAAGATCTCTGGTGACTTTCCTAAGTTAGCACAAGGTTGCAGCTTTTGTGGACGTGAGCTATGAGGCGTGAGTGCAGACCACTCCCCATATCAGTCCTTTATGGCCACTGCCATCCACTTCGAGGTGACACTGTTGCAGCTTCCTCTTAGAGACACCGGCATGCTGTGTTCAAATAACTTCTCTCCATGGACTTGCTTGGTGGGAAAGGTAAATTCAGGTGCGGGGTGGGTGGGGGGCATTCTGTGGCAGAGGAGTCCTCTGGAGAACTGAAACTCTCTCATTGCAGTTGTGCTGAAATACTTTGATCAACAGTGGGACTTTTTCATTGTTCTTGGTGATTTTTATGGCAGCGTTTACTCACCAGCCTCGGGAATTCTTCACACACGCAGGAGAGAGCAATGCCCATGCCCGTCCTGACCCTGCGGACCCAGGGGGCTCCCGCACGCCCTGTGCGCCATGGTCCAGGGCAAGAGCTGAGCAGCCACAGTGATTACAGTGGACGGTCATTCCCCACCCGGACCCCTCAATGCGCAAACACGCAGTCCCCAGGGAGAGTCCAGAAACTTCCCGCTTTTCTTCCCCTCGGGGTTTCTTTAAACCACAGAGCCATTCTGAGCCTCTTTGAAAAGACTTTGTCCTGCACCTCCGGAAGCTGCTCTCTGTCCCAGACAGAACCGCTGTCCTTCCTGCTCTCCTTCCTCCCTTCCCTCTCCCTCCTCCCCCTCCCCCCCAGCAGTCTGCAAATGTTCGTCATCACCTCCTCCTCCTGTTTCCACTCTTCCCCCTCCCTCCTCCTTCCTCTTCTCCCTTCTTTCTGTCCTCCCCTACTCCTCCCCCTCCTCCACATCTCCCTTCTCCCCTTCCTCCTACTCTCCTCCTCTCCACTCCATTTTCCCCATCCCCCTTCTCCCCCATCTCCGCCTCCTCTCCATCCTCCCCTTCCCCCTCCTCCCCCTCCCCGTCTACCCTCTCCCCCTCCTCCCTCAACACTCTGCAGATCTTCTTCCCCTCCAACCTCACCCTCCTCTTTTGCAGCTGCCTGCCTCTCTCCATTTTTTTTTCTGCTTCTTGCCACAAAAGCTCAAAAACAAAGCAGAAAAAAGAATCCCCGGCGTCAGGATTTGGTGGATGAGTCTGCAGGGAGCCTGCAGGCCTCAGCCTCCAAGGCCGCCCAGGCTGATACGCACCCCGCAGGCTCTCCCCACAGTGACCACAGGGCGGTTGGTGGGAGCATTTCTGCCCTGAGCCGGGCTCGCATTCCCCAGAGGACTCAGAGCCTGCTCTCCCAGCTCTGCTGTCAGAGCTGCCCGGGCCTGCCACCCCACCCAGGCCGCCCGTGAAACCCCTATAAGCTCACACAGCCTGTCTCCCAGCCCACCCTCCCTGGACCCAGGGTGCAGACCTCCGCAGGGGAGCAGGAGCCTGAGGGCCTCCTGGGCTGGGACCCAGGGAAGAGTGTGCTCCTGGGCTCCCCAGGCTGAGCCAGGCTTCCCCTCTCCGCCGGGGGATAGACACTGAGTGGCCTGCTAGTGGGCAGCGCCAGCCAGGTCCCCACGCTGCCAACAGCCCCGCGCTTCCGTGTGGGAGGGGAGAGGTCCCCGGCTGGCAGACCCACCCCTGCAGCTTAGCCGATGCCAAGAATGTCCTGGAAATAACTGAACTGAATAGCTGTAGTCCCAGCCTGTCCTCCTCACCCTGAGAGCCCCCTGGCACAGCAGACCGGCTTGTGGGGGTTACAAGGGTCCCTTCTATTTATGCAGCACTTTCTAGTTCACAGAGCACTGTGAGTCCACTCGTGGACCTGATCCTCGGGCTGGGAAGCAGGGGAAGCCAGGCCTGGTGTCCCTGACCTCAGCCCCCGTAATTCCTCCTCACGCCTCCTGAAAGCGTCCATCCCCCTGTTGTGTGATTACCTGCTTCCAGTGCCTTACAGTGGAAAGAACGAGGGCTCCCGGTCAAAGAGACCTGTGTGACCCCTGTCTCGGCCACTTACTAACGGTCTGACTTAGGTTGGGTGCTTCAGGTCAGTCCTATTTTTCCCATTCCTAAAAGTGGGGCTAAGAGGCTGGTGGCCTCACCTGGCAGGGGCAAGGGGTGAATAATGGGATGCACGACAAAGCACCCCGCCCGTCTGGAACTCCGCAGTGCTCCCTAAGCATTGGCTTCTCTCCTCCCCGGGGAGAGACCTGGTGACTTGAAGGCTGGCCCCACACTTTATCTGTACGTGCCCAGAGCTTAGCACGAGATTTAGTGTATGGGTGCATTTTTTAAAGCAGGAAGGAATGTGTGTTTTGCATGAATGAGCAAATCCTAGAAGCACAGGGTGGCTAGTGTTCATCTACGGTAGAACTGGAGGTCGAAAAACCTCCGAGTTGTTCCTCCCACTGTCGATGTTCTCAACGATCTGCTGTCATTCTTCTCATTTGTTCATAAAACTTCTCCAAACTCATTCTGACTGTGAAGACACCTTACCATCATCACTCCTGGATTCTCCACCCCCGCCCCCAACACACACACACACATCTCAACCTTTCAAGGAAATTAAAGAGGCTCATTTACACAAGGTGGCCAGGAAACCCTGGCTGGCAGCACTCACCGGGGCTAAGCTATATATAGTGTGCAAATTACCGAGTCATTGATGTGCAGAGTCAGCACCTGAGCAAGGAAGATATTTTGGAGAATTGTCTACGAAGGGAGTGTAAGTCTATCGATTCAAAAACTGGTTTTGTTTGGTTGTTTCTGGTAAGCAGATGCCAAATTGATGCTTTCCAATTCAAATCTAATCATGCTAACCTTCAGCTTAAATCGTCCGTGCGTTCCATGATCCTTCAGGATCAAGTGCAGAATCCTCCGCCCAGCTCTGAGTTCCTAAACCCCCTGCACCAGGACACCTCCTTCTTTCTCCTCTGGCCGCTGGCTTCCTTCGGTTTTGCTTTGTGTGAATGTCTCACTCCTTCCCTGGGCATAGCTGTGTCCTCTCCAGAAACCCTGCCCCCACTTTCTCTAGTTAACTACCCTGGTGTTTTTTTTTTAAGATTTGGGCTCAAATATCATTCCCAGGAAGCCTTCCCTGACAGCCCCGCCCTCTACTGTGCTGTGCATAGGATCATGTTCTTTTCATCCCAGCTTCTTAGACATACATTTTTTTACTCTGGGTATTTAAGTAACCTAAACTGTAAACTCCCTGGGAACAAAGGTTGTGTTCGTTGTTCTCACTCTTGAATCCTTAGTGCTTATCACGGTGGGCCTGGCTCATAGTAGGTATGCGGTATATGTTGAACAGGAATTTGCTGGCTAGAAGAGTATCGATCTGAGCAACTCAGAGGGCTGTTCCCGTCGGGGCAGCAGGGTAGAAGCACAATTAGGTTAGGAGTGTTTGCTAGGCTTTCGGAAGCCAGGGACCTTTCATAGAATAGTAGTCTCAGAGCTAAAAGGGATTTTAGACACCATTGAACTGAAAACTCCCTCTCTTTGCAAACCTACTAGGGCATGCATTCCACTTGATAAATGGTTTTCCAGTCTTCACTTGGGCTCATTCTGTGCAAGAGATCTACATTAATAGTTGATAGAGCTTACATCACCCCCAAAGAGTCTATAGGACAAATAAAGAATAAAATTGCCCAGAAGAAATACATCCGCATTTTAGAATATGCGATTTTAGATCTAATAAGCGAGGGAAAATGTATGTACAAGATTATAGAAATAAACCAGTCTAATTGGTGTTTTTGCATTAACTTCCGATCCCCCCCGACCCCCCGTTGGGGAGTCGGTCTGTCCATTAAGCAGGGTAGGCTGCGCAAGCATCTCTCCCCTGGTTTGCTGGATCCACCTCGGATTTCTACTCTCTGTTGGTACATGGTGAACTGGCCCAATTCTTTTCTTGTTTTCGGTATAGGTATTCTAGCCACCGAGTATCTTAACATCGCTCTCATTTGCTTAAAATTCAGTACCTAAAACCTAAAATCTTGCTTAAATTTCAAGGGGTTCTACATGGGCATTTTTGCTGAACTGTGATTCATTATTTTCCATGTGTCTCAGATCTGGTGCTGGGACACTATTGAGTTCCAGTGAATCATTGCTATTTCTGGGTCTAATTTCTGCAGTTAGACCCACAAATAGGTAAATCTGTGTCTCCCGGGCACAGCAATGCAGGCGGAGTACCTTACCTCCGATAGTCTCTTCGAGTGTTGGTGAAGGTCCACCGCTGAGAGGGAGGTTTATAGTCTTCACAAACGATTATTTTCAGGCTGAGCTTAGCCAGGAAGGCACTCTTTTACTTTTCTTGTACCCTTTTCTGTTTTCTTTTCCCCATTCTTTGCTACACAAGTCCCTCGACAGAGTCCCCATGTTGCAAATACATGCTTGCCCCCAGGCCTTGAGTGAATTCGCTGTCTGTTTAATACCTACTCCATATGGGATAGATTAACACAAAAAGCTTTAGCCTTGTACAACACTCAGATGCTTTCTTGTAATGGCCATGAGGTTGGGGGCGGGACATGAACACATAAGTGGGTGCATGTACCAAGAACAGAAATCCATTGAGTTCCCCCAGACCAGACGTCTACATTCTCGAAGGCTCTCAGCAGCCAATAAATTTGACTTGAACTTTTTTATTTCATGCATTCTGCTGTTAAAGCAAACCCTTCTTTCTAAACTAAGTATAATTGCAAGATACTATTCTGAGTGCCAAAAACGTCAACTGTAAGTTGCAAACATGGACACATTTAAACAGAACCATATGTTCGATTGAAAGGAAAAATCAGAAACAAACTAATCCTTCTACCTTTTGCTAAAGAGATAAGTTGCAAGGAAGCAACCATGTCAGGAAAAAAAAAATTAGGGAAACAGTGATGATTATGCAATACTGTATTCATATATTTTCATCAGAAGAAAAGTTATCTGTGCTCTATGGACATCATAGGCAAGATAGAGCCTTATAAAAACCTAATGCTTTGGAGGCAGAGGGAGGATACTTGTGAAGTTTATTCAGCACCTAATCAGCTGATTCCATTGTGCACCAGGGTTATTGCACTGAGTTACAAAAGCTTGGTTTTGTTCAGGGTCTGTCAGTAACTACCTCTGTGACCTTAGGAGGTGGCTTCCTATGTCACTCCGAATAACATCCACAGTCTCGACCAGGTCACACACCCCTGTCACCGTGAGTCACCTCCCCCACTGCAAACCCTGCTCCTTGGGCTCATTTAGTGCTTAGGAACATCTTAGGAGCTATGTTGTGGGATAAATCCCAGTTCTACAGAGGAGAAAACTGAGGTTCGGGGGTTTTAAGGAACTTACCCAAAAAAGGCAGAAGTAAGAAGTTGCAAGGTAAGGATTCTAAGATTTATTTATTTTTTTAACCCTGTGGTTTTCCCTGGGATAATCTTTTCTTTATTTTAATGAGCTCACTCTGCTTTCGTTGGCTCATCTGTACCAAGAGAACTTTGGATCATACGTCCATACCTCAAATTGTGGTATGTTTATTAGAGATACATAAACCATTTTAGGGGGTCATAGACAAACTTTAGGAAAAAGTAGTTACACACATGTGTTTTCATGTTTTGAAAGCATGAAACCAGCTTAATAAATTCAGAGCTTAATGTATATTATTACTTAAAGTGAGACTTTTTTATTTTACCATTTTTTAATTTATTTTTTTTAGTAAACATAAAAGGTGAGCTGATTTTAAGTAATATTTACAAGTAATAGCACTGTATATGGGGAATGAAGTCATGATGGAAAAAAAAAAAAGTGAAGCTAATGTCCAAATACTTAGAAATTGTAAAACAACGAAGTAGATAATCCCAAATAGTTCTTCCAGCTCCCATAAGCTCAGAAATCAGTGATTTTCGTCAGCCAGAAAGAAAATGGATAATTTAAAAAGTAAGCCCAAGTGTAGAATAACTGAATGATGGAAAGGCAGGAAACCACTAATATGTAATAATCAAAATAATAATACGATGGGGATTAACACTGAGTTCAGAGGGTTTGCAACAATTTATGTTTCAGAAGAGTTCCTTCTCGGCTCTGTGAGCACGTCTCTCCATTTGAGTGGAATTAGAAAGCATTAGGATTCTCCGGGTCAGTCCACTTATCTGTGGTGTCTTCAAGATGACTCCGGCTGTCCCGCAAGGGAGGCTTTCAGACCGGGGCTGTTTGCAATTACACCAGCATGAGACTTAGTCACCGTGTAATTCAGCCCGAAAGGCTCCTGACGACATGTTTTGAATCAACGTGATGCTAGGTGATGTTTGAGGTGGCAGCATACGAGGCCTATTTTTCAATGAGGATTAGCTGGTTCGTAGGCATGAGGTTATGACAAAGAGTAGGAAGAAGGTTATTGACAAATACACTGCCTTTTCTGGAAAGTGTGGCTTTCTAATCTCTTTTAAGGTAGCTGCATAAATGACATTCACTCCATTTAATGAAGTGTGCAAGCTGATCGTAGTGAAACTCATAAAAACAGGTGCGTAGAGCATTTGAATTCTCTATTAATAATCAAATGGAAATCTTCTCTCTAGATAGGATATGAATAAGGCAGAAGAGTGAGTTTGCAGAAATATCATTGTTCAGGCAGTTGACATATGGGAGAGAGTGTTCTCTATTCCTTCCTCCTCCCTCTCTCTCTCATTATCTGTTTTTGTCTATCTATCTATCTATCTATCTATCTATCTATCTATCTATCTATCATCTATCTATCCATCAATCAACTATCTACATATACATACAGGACTGACTACATAATTTGTAGGACCCAATACAAGATATATATATTGGTCTTTTTACAAAATTTATTAAGAATTTCAAGAAGGGGCCAGCAGAGCATGGGCTATGCATGATTGCATAGGTTGCAAGCTCATGAAGGTGACTCTGTATACACATGTGTGTTTTATTATTCTCATTGTCCCTATAAAATATCATGAGCTCAAACACCTTAACTTCATATGTTTGGGTAGCACTTTATTCCACATGTGTGAATAAAAGATTGAACCAAGCCATCTTGTGAAAAAGGAAGCAGTCAAGGGAACTCACCACTTATAAGGTCTTCTTTTTCTTTTTCTTTTTTGAGTCCAAATTATAGTAGGCAACATATTTTTTGCAACAAACATCCAAACTATATTTTTCTTTTGCCACAAAACCACATAAATTGGTTTTAATTTATGGTAGTCAGTGCATTTTCTGAATTATTTGCCCAACAGCCTTCACTTTGGCCAATCTGAGCTTCTTTCAAGATTAGTTAACATACAGTATTAGCTAATTGAATATTAGTTTCAGATATACAATATAGTGATTCTTTTTTTATACTTACTTTTTTTTCATTTTATTTCATTATGTTATGTTAGTCACCATACATTACATCATTAGTTTTCGATGTAGTGTTCCATGATTCATTGTCTGCGTATAACACCCAGTGCTCCATGCAGAACTAGCCCTCCTTAATACCCATGTATAGTGATCCAACATTGCCATACATTATGAAACCATCATCATGATAAGTGTAGTTACAATCTTTCACCATACAAAATATTATAATCAGTCCAAGCTTCTAATGAGTCAGTTTGCTTCTACACTGTATCACTTGAAACATTTATGTTTCTCTTGGGCGGTGGAGGACGTAAGTGGAAACGTTCATGAAAAGTGGATAGAAATACAAGCCTATGTTTCCACAGCAAGGTAGCCACACTGGTTTCATCAGGTCCTCTTGGGGCACTTTGGACCCCTCAGCCCAGGCACCTTGATTTCAGCATTCCAGATTTTCCCTGCTCCGGCCAGTCCATGCCTATGTGACCTGCCCGGGTGTTCTGGCTTCCACTTCTGGTTCCTTTTCTGAATCCCTTGGCCTTTCTCAATCTGAAGTCATCTCAGCTCTGGTTCTGGGTGGTTTCTGACTCAGCTCTGTCCTTCCTCTGCAGAAGAGCACTCCCCAGGGTGATGCGCTGCCTCTCTTGAGTAAAATTGTTTGCTTCTCCTCCACTAAGTATCTTGTGTGTTTATAAAGTCTTGAGTTCAAGAATTGTCTTCAAGATGGTTAGGGAAGGAAGCCAAAATGAGTAGGCTAAACTGATCATGGCAGTTATTTATTGTCCTGGACTCAAGTGTGGCAGACCAAGTGAGGAGAGCACTTTCCAAAGCACTGTCTGTGTGGGGTGGGTGGGCTGGCTCTACAGCATGATCGCAGGTCAGTACAGAAGTCACCTACGAATCTAACCCCTTGAATTGCATGTGAAGAACCTGAAGCCCAGGGGCATAACTTCTGTCTGGATAACGTGTGTGCCTGGTTAGATTGCCCAGAACATATTCATGAAAATCTTAGCCTGGTCCACAGAATATTTTCATAAAGTCTTAGCCTGACCTTCAAAGCTTTTTGCAATTTCCTCTCAACCTAACTCTCTAACATTCCTTAGCCATATTGGACTAATTACAGTTCTGAAACACAAAAAGTACATTACCTCCTTTTCATATTTATTCCTACTATTGTTTTTCAGATGCTGACGTTTCATCTCCTCTATGTCCTTCCATGTCTGATCGATCCATTTCCTATCTACTGTACACATTACTGAGAATTCTTTTACATTGCTACTTAAGTTTGTCATTGTTTAAGACTCTTGTTAATGAATTTTATCTAAACTTTCTTTTCGTATGTTGACTATAATTTCTGTAATAATGTGCTGCTTGTTAGGCTGGGTCTTAGGCATACAAGGGGGTGTGGCATACTCATCACCTCCAAGGGACTCAAAGTGCAGAACGTTGTTCTAACCCAAAGCACTGTAAAGACGGCATGGAGGGACTGATATGTGCCCAGGGGAGCGTGGGAAGCCGTGTCTAACCAAGGCCTCTGGAGCAGGTAGGGCCGGATTGGGATTTACACACTACGGGAAATTCTCAGGATTAGAATGTGTGAGTTAAAGTATCAGCAAATAGAGAGAAACGCCCCTAACATAGGAACACTTCCCAAATTCATTAATATCCCAAGAGGCCATTCTTTGTACAATTCTTTGTGATGTAAAGATAATTGGAGCTCTTATTTCTTGTTCGTACAGATGATTACATTTCTTGCTTTGCACAACAAGAAAGAGACCTCCACAAGAACATATGCTCCCTTGTTAACAACTGAGCAAAGAAACTTGAAGGGAGAAACAATAAGTACTGCAAAAGAGAAACAAGAAATTCAGAGTGTAGGGGCGCCTGGGTGGCTCAGTTGGTTAAGCATCTGCCTTCGGCTCAGGTCATGATCCCGGGGTCCTGGGATCGAGTCCCACATCGGGCTCCCTGCTCAGTGGGGAACATGCTTCTCCCTCTCCCACTCCCCCCTGCTTGTGTTCCCTCTCTCGCTGTGTCTCTCTCTGTCAAATAAATAAATAAAATCTTAAAAAAAAGAAATTCTGAGTGCATTCTCCAAGTGGTGTTCACATCTCACGTACATTAACTAGCATGCTACCCTCTCAAAGAAAGTAATATAGAATCAGAAAATATTAAGATCCTCATGATACTTACAGACTGTCTATACCAATGTCTTTTATTTTATGAGTCTGTGAGGTCAAGGGAAGAGAAGTGATTTTTTTTTTTTTCCCACAAGTCACAGAGAACCGTGAACTGGGAGGTAGAAGTAGTCTGTTATCCTAACATCCACCCTTCTGCGCTATGCCTGCTCCCAGAAAGACACTTTTAAGGTGAAATTCAAGAGCATTGTTACCTAATGGTAAAAAGCACTGCTAAAGCCAAGTAATGACAGATGTGCCAGTAATTTATGGAAAGCCAGAAGCAGCATGCGTAGGCTTTAGCTACCTGGAACTCTATTTCAGGCAAGAAACGATCGATAAAGGTCTAACACCGTCTTTCCTTCTGTGTAAGGAGGGGAAAGGATTATTGTAAAAGCCCCATGAAAATGACAATATTAGGGCAGTGGCAGTGAACTCACTATGCCCAGATTTGCCAGGCAACGAGAGTAAAAATGCCATGGATCTGGTCTATTGATTACATTCACTTGGGATCCATGAGTGAGCTTTTTGCTCAGTATGGGTACAAGAAAGAGATTCAGCAAACATCTGAAGGCTAATGAAAGCACTCATGCTATCTGGATGGCTAATTGGCTGGTATTTTTCAATCCTGGCAGGGTGGATTTTCTGAAACAAAGTAG
The DNA here is from genome assembly GCF_002201575.2 of Neomonachus schauinslandi. Classification (NCBI taxonomy): domain Eukaryota; kingdom Metazoa; phylum Chordata; class Mammalia; order Carnivora; family Phocidae; genus Neomonachus; species Neomonachus schauinslandi. The sequence continues at coordinate 3,907,419 of NC_058412.1, read as the reverse complement.
AAATACCATCATAATTCAGCTGGGAGCATTTTTATAAGGCTTTGGAAGACACTCTTGGGGATAGCTATTTCTTCTCTTCTAAAATCCCTTAAAGGTTATCTTTTCACCAATAGAATGTCCATACTTTCCTTTTCAAAGCTCTCCAGCGCCCATAGAAGGACTGAAATAATACAAGCCTGGAAAAATATGCTTTAAAAACAGTGGTGACAATTCTCTGCAAACAATCGACAATTGTCTATATTTGGTTTCCCTCTGATGGTAATCACTTAACTGTGTTTAACATGGTTCACCTTTGAGGAAGTTGTCACGATAATGTAGCCCTATTGCCTTTTAATTATTTTAATCATTAAAACATCGCACTGCTACATTCACATTCTGTGGGAGCCGAAGCCTGTAAACACAGAGAGGGAAAGCAATTTGAAGCTAGCGGAAGAGCAGTACACTTGTTAGTTAATTGAACAAACCCTCACTGAGCACCAACCACGTGCATGTGCCAGACACTGTGCTTACGTCTGGGGAGACGTAAAGAGGAATTAGCCATGGTGAATGCCCTCCAGAGGCTGCCAGGCACATAGAACCAACTATAAACCACTTGAGAGGGGATGTAATAGGGCTATAAACAAAGCGTTTTGAGAACGCAGGGGAGGGCGCAATCTCTTCTGCCTGGCAGGCTTGGCAAAGCGGATCAGTCAATGTTCTTTCAGTGGAAAGTGGCCAAAAACACAACCCAAACTTGCTTAAAGAATAAGGGTGTATTGATGAAACAGGGATGCTAGGACCCTGTCAGAGTAAGATTGAGTTCAGGGAGCCAGCTGATTTCACCAGACTCTACTCTTCACATTCCCTGTTGGGTGCGTTGTCCCGCTGCGAGGGTTGGCTCGTGTTCGGACCACGTGTGGGGGCATGGCGGTAGCATGGGCACCCCGCCGCCTCTCTTCCAAGTTTGAATACAGCAGGCATAACACCTGCACATTTTGCGAAGACCCAGCAGAAGTCAGAAGTCAGAAGCCATTTGTAGCCTACTGGCTCTGAATGAGTCCAGCGGAATGCCTTATTCTGAGCCGGCCAGTTAGCGTCCCCCCACCGCAGGGCCTGGAGCTGAAGCCAACTCCATCCTGCCCACATGGCTTAGAGGCCTTGAAAAAGCCCCCCTTCCCGGGCTTCTCTCTGGCTCTTCCGGGCTGGGCCTCCCTTCAATGGGCACCATAGGTCCCTGACTGTCCCTATAGCACCTCCTTTACTGGTCCAATTCCTGGACACAAGTCCAGTTCCCTCTCGACTCCATAAATGTGAGAGCCCTATCAGTGTTTTACACTACTGTATTTCCAGGGACCAGCACAGAGGCTTGGGCATCACGGGCAACCACAAGTACCTGTCCAATCAGTGAATAAATGAGCGAGCGAATTAATCGGACATCTAAGTCCCATGCTTAGTGATTTAGGCTACAGATGAACAGCATGCTGAGAAACAGATCCGTGGTTTGAAGTTAACTTGACCAGCATAGGCAAAAACATCTCTGAGACCACTGAAGTATATTTGGGTGTCATTTTGTCTTCTTCTATTTCCGTTGATGAACAACTCAGCTTATTGAATGGAAGCTCTGGCACAGAGGCAAAAGAAGTAGGCTTTGAAAATGCACCCTCAGATTCCATCTGTGTCATTCGTAAGCTGTTCGATGCTGGTATCCCACCTGTCTGACTCTGATTACTAGTTTACAGATGGAGAATAATAATAATCGCACATGTGTGCATATATTTTAATAATTTAACTTAAATTACATATATTAATTATATAATACAATGACTAGCTAATACTTTACCTCATATATATATATATATATGCACCAAGCAGAGATGTTAAAAAATTTAAAAAAAAAAAAAAGCTTTGTAACATGGAAAGAGGTATTTAAAAATAGGTGTTCCTTCTAAACCAAATCTGCACTTGAGAGATGTATAGCAGAGTCCAATCATGACAAGGAGGGTTCCAGGCAACCTTGGGAAGAGCCCTCCCATGTCCCGCTTCCTTCCTCAGTGACCAGTGGACTTTGCTTGCAAAATGTATCAGCTGTGCACGGTTTTTCTTTCTTTCCAGACAAAGTGAGTTGTCCTGTGTGGCCCACCCCACCTCCCCCCCGCCCCCGGCCCCAGGAGTTGACTACCAGCAGCACAGATACCTCTCTAGGCTTTGCTCCTTCGTTTGTAAACTTGCATAAGGCTTCAAGAAAATTCATTGGCATCTTCCAGTCTGTCACTCTACGATCACTGAAACACTGGTTGGCACAAGTAATTTCATGTCCAGGAATCTTCCAAGTTCATTTTCCAGGTCTTTTCAAGTTTCCGTTCCAGAAGCAGAGGAAACAGAACCAGGGCATGCCCCCGACCCCAGCCCTGCCTTCACTTACACAGACCCCTGCAGGTCTGAGATTGGTTTGACATTTAGAATTTGGCACTCATGCTGATTCTAAATGTAGTCAAAGGCACCCTTCCTTCTCTCTTTCAGTAAATGAATTTTCAATTTACCAATAAGAAAATTAGAGTATTGGGCTGTACTAAACCTGACTCAACTTTGCATTTGTTGTATAATTAATATTAATTGAATATGCATTGATTTTGTTCTTTGGACTAATGGAGTAATTTTAAAAGAAAAGCTTGTTTCAGTAATTAAGCAGATTAAAATAGACAACATGTATTTCTTGTGTAATCAGTCCAATAATTGAGTTCCACTCGTTTAAATTCACATCTACTCCCTATTTAATCAAAGTTAAATGCTGTGTTTATCCTAAAAGTAGATAATGTATGGATAGGACATTTAACCCAGAGGATCACATTTCAAAAATCGCCATGAATACAGATGTGTTATTCTTACTTAAAGCTGATCAGGGATAGGCTTTCTTTGAAAGTGTTTTATATACTGAGGTTGTTTCTGAAACCACACTAATGAGAACAACATTTCCACATCTCGAGATGACACAAGAATATCATATTGCCGGCCTTATAATACCATGGGCCCAAACATGTAAATGAAGCGACCACAGCAACATAAAAAATGGCACAATCGTAGGCGTGTATTAGCAACTATAAAACAGAGCTCGTTACGGGGCTGCATATCAAAACAACAGCACAGCTGGGACAAAAACCTGACTTGTGCAATTTTCACCCTTAAGGATCTAAAAAGGCTTTAAAACTCATACACTAAGGGAATGAGAAAGAGTCCATGAGCTTCCAGAGGCGAAATTCTTTCATGCATAGAGAAAGGTATGACCCAGAATATCCCAACACAGTATTGAAGGAGAACAAAGTGGGAGACGGACACTACCTGACCTCGAGACTTACTACAAAGCCATAGTAATCAAGACAGTGTGGTACTGGTGAAATAGATCAATGGGACAGAACAGAGAGCCCAAAAATACACCCATATGAATATCATTAATTGATCTTTGACAAAGGGGTAAAGGAAATACAATGGAGCGAAGTGAGGCTTTTCAGCCAATGGTGCTGGAACAACCGGGCGTCCATGTGCAGAAAAGCGAATCTAGACACAGATCTCACACTCTTCACAAAGATTAATTGAAAATGGATCACAGGCCCAAATGTAAAATGCAAAGCTATAAAACGCTTAGAAGAGAATGTAGCAGAAAGCCTAGATGACCTTGGGTAAGGCGATGCCTTCTTAGATCCAACACCAAAGGCACAAGCCATGAAAGAACTCACTGATACACTGAACTTCATTGAAATTAAAAGCTTCTGTTCTGTAAAAGACAATATCAACATAATTAGAAGACAAGCCTCAGACTGGGAGAAAATATTTGCAAAAGACACATCTGATAAAAGACTGTTATCTAAAATACACAAAATACTCTTAAAACTCAATCGGAAAACAAACAATCCAGTTAAAAACTGGGTCAAAGACCTCAACAGACACCCACCAAAGAAGATACACAGATGGCAAATGAACACAGGAAAAGATGCTCCACATCATATGTCGTGAGGGAGATGCAGATTAAAACAACGAGTTACCACTACACACCTATCAGAATGGCCAAAATTCAGAAAGCTGACAGCACCAAGTGCTGACGAGGATATGAAGCAACAGGCACCCTCACCCATCGCTGAGGGGAATGCAAGATGTTAAGGCCACCTTGGAGGACAGTCTGGTGGTTTCTTACAAAGCTTATCACATGATCCTGCAGTCACGCAATTGTCTTCCTTGGTATTTACCCAAAGGAAATGAAAACTTATGTCCACACAAAATCTGCATGTAGATGTCTATAGTAGTCGTTCACACACACACACACACACACACACACACACACAACTTGTTAAAACTTGGAAGCAACCGAGATAGAGTTAAGTGGATAAGTAAACTGTGCAACATCCAGACAACGGAGCATTATTCAGCACTAAATAGCAATGGACTATCGAGCCATGAAAAGACACGGAGGAAACTCAAGTGCATATTTCTAAGTGAAGGAAGCCAATCTGAAAGGCTGCATAGTGTACAATTCAACTACATGATAGTCTGTAAAAGGCAAAATTATGGAGACAGTACGAAGATCAGTGGTTGCCACGGGTAGAGGGAGGGATGACTAGACAGAGTGCAGAGGGGTTTTAGGGCCATGAAACTACTCTGTATGTCCATGATGGAGGATACATGTCATTACACATTTCTTCAAACCCATAGGATGTACAACACCATGAGTGGACAATAAGGTAAATTATAGACTTTGGTTGATTATGATGTATCCATGTAGGTTCACCAATTGTAACAAATGTATTGATCGCTCTGTGGGGAACGCTGGTAATGGGAGAGGCTGTGTGTATGTGGGGGTGGGAGTGTATGGGAAATCTCTGTTCCTCTGTTTTGCTGTGGACCTTAACATGCTCTAAAAATAAAGGGTATTAAAACAAATAAACAGGGAGCCTGGGTGGCTCAGTTGGTTAAGTGTCTGCCTTCGGCTCAGGTCATAATCCCAGGGTCCTGGGATCGAGCCCCACATCAGGCTCCCTGCTCAGCAGGAAGTCTGCTTCTCCCTCTCCTTCTGCCTCCTTCCCCCGCTCCTGCTCTCTCTTTCTCAAATAAATAAATAAAATCTTAAAAAAATAAAATAAATAAACAGCAAACAAACAAATAAAATGTACCCCCATGCTGTAAGCAAGACAGAGATGTCGACATCCCCATGAAGAGGTAATGAGGTTTCTGACAACAGTCTCGCCTGAGCCCCCAGAAATAGCCATGGCCCACCTGCCTGTCTGAGGACACCCCGGCTCCACCCCTGTTCCAGAGAGCCAACACTCCGACCCTCGCATGAAACAGGCGTGCTGTCCATAATTTGCCCAAACTCATTAGTAAAAAACAGAAATCATTGCTGTCTTTAAAAGCCACAGAATTTAGGGATGATTTGTTATATAGGAGTAGATGGCAGGAATAGGGAATCAAGAGATAAGGACTCACATTTCAATTCAGCCGATAACCGTGTGGGCTCTTGGAAAATTATTTAGTTGCTTTGACGTCCAGCCACATTTTGCCCTGAGCCACAGACTCCTTGGGCCCTCAGATCACCCAATAACTTCCAGACATTTTTTCTTCTACATATAAACCTGCCATCCAGAGATGCTCTTGCCTAAAATGTTTTCCTCGTCTCTGTGGATATATATGAAGTACAGGCATAAATAAAGAAATACAGGAACAGATTTCTTATCCAGGAAACTCAGAGCTTTACATAGTAAAAAACATCTTGCTTCCTGCTTAAAATGCCCTCTGGGGAACTCATGGAGATAGTACATGTGTGCATTCAACTCAATTGTTCCTAAACTCATTCTGTTGTGCTCCAGTGACAGATTGGCATCCGGAGTCCCCTTCCTGGGGGAGCCTCCGCTTTCCTACTGAGTTACATATGTGCAAAGTCTGGCTGAGCACACCCGCCATCTCCAAGCTGTCTGGGAAGCCCTGAGGCTCCCTCCCCAAGGTTGGGTCTCACCTCACCATCACTGAGCTCACTCTAAGGGACAGAGCTCTGCTCGAGCCACAGGAAAGCTGCAGTGGCGACTTACTCAGGGGGAGAGATGGGACACTTGGGTGAGCCATGAGCCTCCTGATGCATTCTATTAGGGGAGGATGCCGAAGGCCACCTCTCCAAGGACACGCAAGGAGGGGCAGAGAACTTCACCTCTGCTCCCCTGGATAGCTGACTGGTTGCGTTTACTGTGAAGTTGAGCCGTTCTCAGGTTTTCTCACGGGGACTGTTTCTCTGACCATTGACCTTGAAAAATCACGCCACGCGGGAACATTTGGAGATAGGCACATTTGAGCTCTATCCCTGGGTGTTCAGGGCGTCCTCCACGAGACAACTATAATAGCATAAAAAGTAACCTTTTAAAAAGTGCGGCATTAGAATTATCTTTAATGCTGATGGTTTGGAGATCTGATTGTGAGGAAAATTATCCCGCTCCTTCCACACAAATCAAGCCGAGTGTTACATCCTTGCGGTAGAATTATGTCGTCATAGAAGGAGGGACAGACCGCAGCATCTTCTCAGTTCCGGCTCTTTCCGCCAAGAGATCATCAGCTTCTCTGCTCACATCTCTGCTGGACTGGTTTCCGTAGAAAGCTACCTGATACACGGAGCCAGTTGGGTGAACAGGAAACCTCCCCAAAGGAGGAAAGACAGCCCGTTTTCAAGGCCTCTCCTCCACTATCTGCACACTAAGTGGGCCCCACGTGGCTCTTCACTTTCTGAACACTCTGCACCCAACACAGGATACATCTTGCTGAAACAGCACTAATCCTGTCATTTTTGTGTTCAAATGTGCCCCTTTCTCCCTGTTGCCTCTAGAACAGAGACCGCCTCCCATACTGGCCCCCTGGGCTCTTGGGGCTGAGGCTCGCCCACTACTTCGAGACCTACTTCACCCACATGGCTCCCGCATGTCAGTGATCTCCTAATCCTTGCTTGTGTTTCTGCCCATTCCCAGCTCTGTCACCTGGCTTTGGTGTCCTCCCTGCCCAGATCGCCTTTCCCTCCATCCACTTGTCCAGAACTTTGAGGATGAGGTCAACTGCCACTTTCCCCATGAGGCCGTCTCTGACCCTCTCCACATGAAAGAAGTCGCTGGCCTCTTGAATTTACAAGGATAGTTTTTCTGTAACTTTTCCTGTATGAGGCAGGACCACCTGGCCTTACAAGCTTTGAAAGTCACCTTTTATGTCTTCCACTGGAGTATAAGCTCCTCAAGAGCAGGATTTTGCACAATGCAATTAATGCATTTCGTGTTGTGTACATGTGTTGAAGGGCAGAATAAATCAATTTTCTCTTCTCACCCAACCTTCATGCATGAAATAGGGGACTGGATTCAATATGGTAAAACTTATATTAACAACAATCAAACTGATTGATATTTAAATTTCACATAATCTTCATAAAACCCTTTGAGGAGGGGTGCCTGGGTGGCTCAGTTGGCTAAGCCTCCAACCCTTGGTTTCATCTCAGGTCATAATCTAAGGGTCCTGAGATCCATCCCCATGTCAGACTCTGTGCTCAACAGAGAGTCTACTTGAGATTCTCTCCCTTTCCTTCTCCCTCCCCCCTGCCCCTCTCCCCTCTCCTCAAGCAAGCTCTCTTTCTCTCTCTCAAATAAATAAATAAAATCTTAAAAAAAAAAAAAAAAAAGACAAACCTTTGAGGAGAAACACCTATGTGTGGGATCACTAGGCCCTAGGATATTGTGGGTTGAACTATGTCCCATAAAAAATGTTGGGGTTCTAACCCCAACCTGTTAATATGGCCTTATTTGGAAATTGAGTTCTTGCAAATGATCCAGTGAAGGCGAGATAATTAGGGTGGGCCCTAATGCAATATGACTGGGTCCTTAACCAAAGGGGAAATGTGGACACAGGTGCTCACAGAGAGATTGCTAGGTGAAGGTGAAGGCAGAAATCAGGGCAATGCATCTACAAGTGGAGAAGTGCCAAAGATTGCCAGTGAACCATCAGAACCCAGGGAAGAGAGGCCCCTACAGATTCTCTCTCACAGCTGGCACCTTCATGTCAGACTTCCAGCTTCCAGAACTGCAAGACAATACACTTCCGTTGTTGTAGCCACCCAGTTTGGGTGACTTTGTTATGGCAGCCCTAGCAAATGGCTACATGTGGTCCATCTATTTTAACTTTATAAGAAACAATCAAACTGGTTGCCCAAGTAGGCTGTACCGTTGAATTCCCACTCATACAGCAAAGTGTGAGTGTTCCAGTGGCTTTTCATCCTTGCAAGCACTTGGCATTATCAATCTCTTAAAGTTTATCCCTTCTAGCCATGGCCATGGTATCTCATAGTGTTTTTATTTTTTCCCCCAATGACAATTGATTGTGAGCATCCTTCATATGTTTACTTACCATATTCGTATCTTCTTTGATGGAGTATCTGTTCACATATTTTCTCTCTTTTATTTATGTAATTATCTTCATATTACTAAATTGTAAGATATAATCTGGATACAAGTTCTTTATTGAGTGTGTGTTTTGCAAATATTTACTCTCTGTGTGTGGCTTGTCTTTTGGTGAAAATTATCAAAGTCTTTTGAACAGAAAAAAAACTCTGAATGTTGATGAAATCCAGTTGATCAACATTTTTTCATTATTCATGTTTTTCATGTAATAGCAAAGAAATATTTACCTAACCCAGTGTCACAAAGATTTTCTGTTTTCTTCTAGAAGTTTTATAATCTTTTAGATTTATTCCTTGTTGACTTATATTTTTGTGTATAGTTCAAAGTAAAAGTTGAAGTTTATTGTTTTGTGTATGGATGTTCCATTGGTCCACTACCATTTATTGAAAAAAAAATTATTTCCCATTGAATTACTTGGGCTGTGTTAAAAATCAACTGACCTTGTGTGTATACCTATTTTTAGGTTCTCAGATCATTTCCATTAATCTGTATGTCAATCCTTATAATTTACATTTTATTATTGTAGCTATATAGGCAGTCTTGACACAAAGTACTAAACATAGAACTCTAGAATTAGAGGTTGACAATTTTTTTTCCTTCAGTACTTTACAGATGTTGCTATCCTGTCTTCTGCTTTCCATTATTTCTGACGAGGAATTGGCTGTCATCTTTATCTTTATTCCTCTGTATGTGATTTTTTTTTTTTTTTTTTGCAGTCTGGAAACATTTGAACATTTTCTATTTATCACTGTTTTTAAGCAATTTGACTATGATATGGTTCTCTTCATTTTTGCTGCATGTAGAGTTTCCTGTTTTTGAGCTTCTTGGATCTCTGAGTTTAGACTTTTCATGAAGTTTGGACAAGTCTCAGCCATTACTTATTTCTTTGAAAGTTTGTCTCTGCTTGGTCCTCCCCCAGCCTTCAGAATGCCATTTACAGGTATATTAGGCTGTTTTATGTTGTTCCAAAGCTACCTAAGTGGTACTGCTCTTTTCAGCCACTTCTCTCTCTGTTTTGGTTAGCTTCCATGGCTGTGTCTTCATGTTACTAATCACTTATTTGGCAGTATCTAATCTGCATTAATCCCACCCAGTGTATTTTTTTAATCTCAGAAGATACAGTTTTCATCCATAGAAGGTCACCTTGGGCCATGTTTATACCTTCCATGTCTCTTCTTAAAATGCACCATCTTCCCTATACCTTTTGAGCTTACAAATGCCTCAGTCCTGAGACCCACTGATGGTCTTTCAGTGATGCAGCCCTGCAAGTCACACATACTGTTATTTGAAAGCACATCTACTTCCTGCGTTGTCCTGTTTCATCAAGCCCCCAGAAGGAACTACTTGGTCAATCCATGAACTGAATGCATGGTTGACTATAGAGCTCTGATCAGGGCTTCAGGAGGTATTATGTGTGAGCAAACCAGCTTGATAAAATGTGCCAATATATTCTCCATATAAAAAACTTCATTTGCCCAAACAACTAGTTTCTGAAAATAACAAGCTCATACATTTTCATAAAAGATTCCAGTTTTCCACATCCTTCCTTACCTACTCTCTACTGCTGTCTTTAAGAGCATTACACTGTATAAATATGTCAGATCTCACTGACCACCAGTAACTTCACAAGTCATGTGCCTGGTAAGTGAAAGAGTCAAAATTAGCACTTAGATTCTCAAACTCCTATTTAATATTGCTTCTGTGTTCCAGCCAATAACAACAGAATCACCTGTAAAGCTTTTCTTGACCTTGTTTTAAAGATGTTATTTATTTATTCTAGAGAGATAAAGAGACAGAGAGAGCATGAGCGGGAAGGGCAGAGGGAGAGGGAGAGAGAGAATCGCAAGCTGATTCCATGCGGACTGGGGAACCTGAGGCAGGGCTGCATCCCAGCACCCTGAGATCATGACCTGAGACGAAACCAAGAGTCAGACACCCAACCAACTTCACCAACCAGGTGCCCCTCATCTGTAAAGTTTTTCAAAAATTCCCAGCCAGACCCCACCTCAGTTTTGCTCTGTCAAAATCTCTAGGAATGAGACTTGGGCATGTCCATTTTTCAGAAGTTTTAACATGTAACAAGATGAATGTCCCCTCTAGATTGTACATTGTAAAGCTTATGATCTTTCCATGATGGGAGCTCTATTAAATTCAAATACCATGTTCAACATTAACTAATATACTTACAAAGCCATGCATTTTTTTTTTTTTTACCCTTCTACTCATCTGTTGTTTTTGTTTTTTTGTTTTATCAATTGTGCTGGAAAGTTTATACTGGCCTTCTGGGAAAGTGGATACTCTAATTTATGTATAGAGCACTGTCAAAATGCAGTAAGTGAGCAATACATACCCATTATTAACATAAAGTGTCAATACCATATGCAATGGCATGCTGGAGAATTCTGAATTTTATATCAGGCCCCCAAATTTTAAGAGTTTCAGGCTTCAGTGTCCCAGAGTTACCTGTGTCTTATAGCTAGCAGAAGAAACACTACCTGATGTCCTAGCTCTGTGCCAAAGAAGTTATTCAAAGCAAACCTCACCAATTCATAGAAATTGGGTACAGAAGATAGTTAAAATTGGGAACAATATGAAATGCATGCAGCTTTAGTATTTTTAAGGATATGTAAAAACAAATAGAATATTAATAATAAAACCCTCAAGGTGGCTAAAAGTCCACGTACTTAAGACGAAACTTGCTTAGAGACATAGGTTGCAGCGATCTGCAGAAAAGTTTATAAAATATTCACGTGCAAATGAATGCTTCCCATGGTGCTTCAAAATAGTTCAATCCGCTAAATTGCTTAAAAAATTACCCTGATATGGTGAGCGCTGTGAATTGTGCAAGACTGTTGAATCACAGATCTGTACCTCTGAAACAAATAATGCAATATATGTTAAGAAAAAAAAGAAGAAGAAGAAGATAGCAGGAGGGGAAGAATGGAGGGGGGGAAATCAGAGGGGGAGACAAACCATGAGAGACGTTGGACTCTGAGACACAAACTGAGGGTTTTAGAGGGGAGGGGGGTGGGGGGATGGGTTAGCCTGGTGATGGGTATTAAAGAGCGCACGTTCTGCATGGAACACTGGGTGTTATACGCAAACAATGAATCATGGAACACTGCATCAAAAACTAATGATGTAATGTATGGTGATTAACATAACAATAAAAATTTTTTTAAAAAATACCCTGAAATTACTCTTTTATCTTAAAAGAAGAACTTCAAACAATTTCTACAAGCAATATTATAAATTCTAAATTAGTGAAGTCCACTTGATTGAGGTTGCTTTCTACAGCAAAATCTTTTTGTAAACACAAAGTTCTGGGACCATAGATGGGCTGGCCTACCACTAGGCATAATGACATAAAGTGTGTGCCTTTTAGCAAGCATTTATTTCGGGGGCAAGTCGTTGCCTTTGTATGTGAGCTTCACATCTGTTTATCGAAATGTGTATTATCCATAAAGTGTACTTTACTCTTCTCTACCGTCATTCCTTTTTTCAGAGTATCCCACACTATTACTCATCTATAAAAAGCTAACTTTAAATCTTAGGGCATATGACCAGTCTTAGTAATTTTCCAAACAAAAAAGTGTGATTTGGCAATCAAGCAATTTATTTAGTGATGTCTCAACAGTCCAACTGTATGTAGCATTCTGCAGCAAACATTTGTTTTGCTGGCAAGTGCTTTCAAGCAGAAGTTTATTTTGAGAACTGCAGGGAGGTAAATATTTGATTTTAGAGAGTTAAGATGGCCCAAGTATTTTTCAAATGTCTCCTCAGGTCAGTTAATATTTATTTTGGCCACTAAAAACAAAACAAAACAAAACAAAAAGAAAATTCTTGAGCTGTTTTGGGGGTGTGTTTCCAATTCAAAATTAGTATAGAAAGTTATTTGGTAAATAGATTCTGAACAAGTTTTAACACATTTTGTGTTATATATAGAGAGATATATATCTATATATCTATATCCATATATATATACCTCCATATATATGTATATGGAGAAATAAAGAGAGAGAGAAGGAAAGAAAAAGAGCAAGGAACAAAAAGTCCACATTTCTAGAACAAAACCTAGTTTTGGCTTAGTTCCCGCCACACCCCTGCCCTCTCCTCTCTGTGTTTCTGGAATCCTCCCACCTTTCAGAAGAAGACTCTTACCACTTTCTCTGCAGACTTCCACTCTCCTCCAGCACATTGTTTCCCTCAGCTGGAAGCCAGCCTTCGTCCATGTCCTTCATGTCTCCCTAAGTCACAGGCTGCCTTGTGACATTACTTGTCCTGTTGGCTTTCTTGTCATGCACCCGTGTTTACCTCATGTTCCCCCCTGGGTGTTCACTTTAGCTGGTGCAGGGATTGTTCTTTACAGCTCTGTGCCCTTTCATGAGTGACTGGTACCAAAGAGCATTTCAACAAACTTTCGCCAACTAGGAAGTCATACCCATGCTGGTGAATTCAAAGGTGGCAAGGTCAAGGACTGTATTCCCTGTGATCAAGTACAACTAGGAAGGGGTCCACTTCCATACATCTCTCTTCAAAATTCACAGAAAAACGTTCTTGCCTTTGCTCCATGCATCATTTTTCTTCACCGCTACTTTGCTTTTCATTTTCCATTAGAAGTCCAAGACCCATGTGACAAGAAGACATTCTTCAGAGGAGTGAAGGAAAACATCCGCGTGGACAGACCAGGACCTTTCACGCTGGCAGGAGCTAGAAAGTTCACGAACACTCATCAGATTGCATACAAAGCCCGCCACAAGCCCAATAACTTGGTAGACAGGCTGGACACTGAAGCCGAGTTCTAGAAACTTGTTTCATTAAGCAGAATCCTCTCCCCTGGCCACAGCCCACATCTTCCCCACCACACTCCTGTTACATTCTGCAGCCAAACATTGACGGACAGGAGCAGAAGTGAGGTATTTTAGGTAGCTACTTTGCAGTGATTTCCTAGGAACTCGGTTCAGACTCCCTCTCTTGAGACAAAATGAGCTTGTCAACATCACCTGGCCTGCTACCTAGCAGTATTTACAACAGCAGGTTTTAAAACAGGTTCTGTAAGCTAAACTATGTATCCCATTTCCACCATCATCTTTGTCCTTTGATAATGAATGGATTATTCTTCCAATGACTTCACTTTCACTGATTCTGAAAGACCAGAGAGCATGGAAAGATATTTGAAGATAAATTGGAAACTTGTGCAGCTGCCCACGCTTCTGGGCAAAACCCATGGGAGCAGTAGAACCTCAGTTCTGCAGACTGTGGTCTTTACCGCCTTCATTAGCATTTTGCAGGTGATCAGGTACCCTCATGTCTTCACCACCAGCACAGAGCTGCTTTGATAAGAAACCTGTCCCCTTGGTGACATTAGCCTTTACGCTCCCTCGAAGGGAGCCACTCCCTGCCACACTCTCGCCTGCCTGGAAGCTACTTTGGTCTCCACACTGATGTTAAACCCTGTAGTGAGTTTCCATTCTCAGGAGCTGTCAAGAAAGACCCTCTTGAAACTCTGTCGCTATGGTGGCCCCCATTAATCCAGAGCCTACCCCAAGGCGGCCCCAGAGTTAGGTCTCTCCCCTCAATGAAATCCTCATAACAAACAGATGAAGACGCTGAGGTTCACATGATCTAAAGGTCCTGTCTGATGTCATCTGTCTACTAAATGGAACATTCTAGATCCAGACTTGACCACCCAATTCAAAAGCCTGGCCTCTTTCCACTGAGCTCCACCTCTTATGAAAGTTGTATTTGGTGGTTTGTTTTGTTTTGTGAGACACATTTATTTTGTACATTTTGTTCTTGTTATCATATAGTTTAAGAAAAGAGAACCTGATTTTCTAAAGTGCAGTACAAGTATTTTATTATAACAGCCACTTAATTCAAGGTAATGCCGATAGACATGCTACCTTTTATCTAGCTTTAAACTGAAATAAAACTGCACATTAAAAATGCATTTTACCAATTTTCCACAATGAACATGTATTGATTTTTTACATCAGAGAAGAGAAAGCATTGCTTTAAAATATCATATTTGGATTCAGTAAATATGTAAAAAATATCAGTGACATTCTCGGTGCTGGGCTGATCATGTGTATATATTTAATCTAGTTTATTTTAAACTGCAACTCCGAAGTGGATGGCATTTGCCTGTATGTATGTATGTATGTATGTATGTATGTATGTATGTATTTATTTATTTATTTATGAAGAGTCTGTGGCAAGGAATGTGTGTGGTGCTAGGACTTTAGGCAGCCCCCCTCTTGGGGCACCTCCCTACACTGTTTCGCAGGCCTGCATGTGCACAGGAATGACCTGAGAATCTTGCTAAACAAAGATTCTGATTCAGTATATCTGGACCAAACCTGAGAATTTGTGTCTCTGCAAACTTCCCAGGCAATGCTGCTGGTCTCAACTTTGGGTAGCAACGTGCTCTTGCTAAAGCATATTTTCCAGAAATTTAAGAATCTCTTACTCCTTATTTTTGTGGCAGTACATTCTGATCTTCTAAAATATTCTCTATATTTCAAGGAGCAACCCATTTTATTAATTAAGCAATTGAGATTCCTACAGTCAAAGTGAGTTCTTACAGAGTTGTTATGAGAATTAATTGAGTTAATGCAAAAAAAAAAAAAAAGAGATGTCTTGGAACTATTGCTGACACATAGGAAGAATTTATTACTGACATTATGGTGAACTAGACACAATGGACCTAAGTTAGTGACATCAACACTGCCTGAGATGCAGAGAATGACGGAGTATAAACCTTGGAAAGAACTTAATATTTTGTTGGCAAATGAGTCCACGGGAATCAGTGGTGTCATGTGGCTTCCCAGACACACAAGCAAACTTAGGTTCCATTAAAAAAAAAAAGCCAGAAAAACGTCACTCTGGACATTGGTCAGGATCCAATTTGGGGCTACACTTGGAGAAAGATAGAGTCAAACCTGTGCTTTTTCAGAGAAAAGTAATCATTTTGGTGAGGGGAAATAATTCATGTATTCCACTAATATTAGCTGAGCCCCAGACTGAAGTCACATCAAACACTGTCTAAATTGTTGGGGCACAAAAATAAGTAAGCATACCCCTTAACTTCCAGGATCTTGGTACGATCATTGAAGGACCTGAAATAGTTAATGTGGAGACGTCTTCAGAGAAGAATGAAGACAGCCCTGACTGGTGCCTTGAGTTGGACAAACAGGAATGACAAACATGTGAAGCTTGTTCTCTGTGGCCCCATGTGGTTGATCTTTAGCTTATCATATTTATCTTCCAAATAATATAAGGAAAATTTATTGTCACTATTACAGTTAGTTGAGTTATAGACCTAATAAACACCCATTGGAATAAATTCAGTCGATATGGAAGAGTCTAAAACACACTGTGACAATAGGTGTTAACAGTTTTGATTTGTTTGATTCACAGTGTTGATACTTTCATATTTTAAGGAAAAATTTTAGTAGGTTATTCAGCAATGACTTTTTGAAACAGCGTGTTCTCTCACATTGAGAATCATCAGAGAGTGGTCACCTTGCAAAGAGATAACGCTTTGGGTGCTGGAAATAAACACGCTGTAAGGATTGTCCTAGCTCTGAGATTCCTAATACACACTTTTTTATTAGAACTAACAGTGAGAGGCAATTCTATAGATCCCAAAGCTAAGCAAATATACCAAAACATTGTCCACAGGTACTCAAAAGGGAACGGCAGTGGTTGGCAAGGTCATTGGAGTAGCTGGGCGCTGGGCTTTTGAAGATGAAGAATACCAAAAAGTATAGTGATTCTCAACCACTGAAGTCCTAAATTTGAAAATCTGTTTGTGGGTACTATCTCCATTGTCATAATTAGTTCTGAATGAAAGCAGAAATTAGAACTATTTGGAATTGTGTTTTAAAGTAGAAAAATTTCTATCAGGGTTATCACCAATAGTTCTTGAATAAGGTGTGAAATAATGATGTTTCATTCTTGTATGTTTTGCTATACTCTTTAAACCCTTCTATGAGTACTAGCAAAGAGGGGACAACAAATATAGATTTTAATCTCCCAAAACATTATGGATAAAATGTATTCTTACTCTTAATGATTAAGAGCCAAGTGCTTCATTATAGAGACATTTTGCATTGATTTTTTTTTAAGTTTTGAATAAATATGATCATGTACCTACGGGGACAAGTTAGTTTAGAAATGGTTGTTAAGGTTTGCTTCTTTTCAATTAAAAAAAGAACAAAGAAGTGGAAATAAGTGATTACCCCCACGGTCATGTTCATTAGTATTAAACAGCCTTAATAAGAATGTGTACTAAAATCGTCTCCTTCCTAATGCTTGTGAAGTCAATACCTTGAATTGTATCCAAAGACTTTTTAAGTAATACAAAACTATTTAGTATTCACAGCATGGTCTTCTGTTTCCACAAGGACAACGTCGGCGTAAGTCCACAAGGTAGAACATCTTGCAGATGCTCACAGTGCAATTCTCTGGAAGCTGTAGTCCTACCTCACCAAACACTAAACCCTGAACTCTACAATTCGGTGAAAGACAGACACTTGGATCTTATTCACTCCAACCGCTTTTAAGAATTAAGCATTCAAAAATACATTATGGGCTAAATGTAATTTCCCCTTGTATTATAGAATTATGAAAAAAATCAAGGGTTTTGCTTGTTTTTAGGAGTGCCAATTTTGTTATATGTGCAACAACACTTGGTATGTATGTCTTTTCACTGTGTCCGTTCACGTGAGTGTGTCTTAGTACTACTTGGCAGGTCTCACTTACATTTCCCTTATAACTAAGGATGTAGGAGCCTTTCATAGGCTTTTGGATGTTGGTGTGTCTTCTTTTATGAAGTGTCTATTTAAGACTCATGCCCATTTATGTTGAACTTTTTTCCCCCTTAATACTGAGTTGTACTAATTCCTTATGTAATCTAGATAGAAACTCCTTTCCAACTACATACATTGAGAAGGGTTTCTCCCGGTCAGTGGCATGTCTTTTAGTTTTAACTGTGCCATTTAAGGAGTAGAAGTTTTTAACTTTTAGGAAGATAAATTTATACGTTTTAATGCTTTCTACTTTTTTTGTCCTATCTAAGAATTCTCTGCCTACTTCCAAGCTGTAGATGTTTCTTGGTTTTCTACTAGACTCTATAATTTTAATGCTGAACATACACACATACACCTATGGAAGACTTTCACAATTAAATGAGCTCAGATCTAATAATCTGTTGTTTATCTATTATGGTCTGTTCGGCTAAGCTTGCAGTTCATTCACAAAACTACTCCAAACATTATGATGACAACATTGGCCTCTTCTCTTACCTCAGACTCGTCAGCAGAAGCTACATAACAAAGTACCAAGACTGGGCACCTGAAACAACAGAAGTGACTTTTCTCACAATTCTGGAGGCTGGGAGTCCAAGACCAAACAGTCAAAAGAGCTGCTTTCCCCTGACACCTCTCTCCTTGGCTTACAGACACCTGCCTTCTCACTGGGGTCTCCCTGTGTGTGTGTGCACACCCTGGGTCTCTCCCTCTTCTTATAAAAGTACCAGACCTATTAGATTAGGACCCACTCTTCTGACCTCATTTAACCTTATTTACCTTCTTAAAGGTTCTCTCTCCAAATACAGTCACCTTGGGGGGTTAGGACTTCAATACACGAATTTGGAGGGAGGCAAAATTGAGTCCATAACAACCACTCAAAATATTTTAACGCCATTCAGAGAGTACGTTCGTGGGCAATGAAAAAATTAACAGGAAAGTGTCCAATAATCACAGCTCCATTTCATGTCATGGAGTGTAAGTTGTATCCTACTTTCAGAAACATTAAGATGGGGCAGGGAGAGTGTATTTTTGAATCAGTGATGAACCGTGGTCTGATACAAGTGTTTTCCAGATTTGGGGTTCATATAGACCCACAAATCAAAAACAAAGCAAAACATTTCAATACCACCAGTTCACATGGGTATTGAAGCATTACAAGGAAAGCCATTTTAAAAGTAAACAGCAGTTCCTCCAACTGAGGAGCACATACACAGATACGAATGTGGGATTATGGACCAGTGCCAGCTGAGAGAACAGAATTTGGGGATCCCTGCTCTAGTAAACGGTGAAGACCTGAATTTGAGGTCCAAGGGCACTAGAGAGAAGAGGAAAATTTAAAAAAAAAGTACCCACTGCAATAAAACAGACCCAATCTTTCGACTTTTGTATGAACTGTATTTGCTTTGGGTGAGGACAGAGTTAGAGGGGTCGACCACTTCTAACTCCCTGTCGGTTACCTGATCGTAGGCCACCGTAACAAGGAAGCAAGACCTGTAGCAGCCAAAGGTAGAAGTTAAGGTTCTGCTGTGATGCTGCCCAGTAGGGAGAATACTTAGGCAGCTCCAAGATTCAGCACCGAGAGTAGATTCCAGGCAAGGCTGGGAGGCTGGGCTAGGAACAGGTGTATCTGTAAGAAGAAAGCAAGCGTCAGTGGTGGAGGGGAAGAGGAGATGCAGCCCCAGGTCACCTGGGGGAGGGGGAGACGCTGTCATAAGTAATGCTTCATGTAGTTTTGCACACAATAATGCCACCAATTACATATTTCTATATAACTTTATGCATAGAGTGCTGGTTCTATCTTATAAATTGTAAGGACTGCAGGTGAAGCAGAAACCTGCCAAGCAAGACTATATCATGCAACTCTTTGCTGGGAAGAATTCATAAAGCTGCTCAGATGGAAGGACTTCACCTATAAGAGAATGTGTTGTCTGAACTGATTCTTATTATAGAAAATTGAATCTACATTCATTAATTTGGTTCATTTCTGGAAATGACTGTCTCAGAGTCTTCCAGGCTCGGAGACTGCTTGCTCTCACCATTCCTGAGCACTGGGAGCTTGGCAGAGGTGGTGCCATCAGGAGGCACTGTGCCTGAGGAGGTCACACCTTGGGACGGGAATGCCTGGCCCAGCCCCGAGCCTGCAGACCATTCTCCCAGGCACTGACCACTCTCTGTTCACCGTAACAGAATTAGAAGACATGTAAGACGTAGAGGTTATAATAACTAACAAGCAGATGTACTTGTGAGGATGAAAGGTGCTAAATATTTGACATACACGATGTACCCACAAATATTAAATATGAATAAAATATTAAAATAGGTAAGACATCCTCTGTCATAATTATTTACCTTAGCAACTTTGAATCGTTTATCTTAGCAACCCAGTGACCCCTGTAGTGTGAATATAGCCATTTTTCTAACGAGGAAATGAAGCAGCTCGTCCGGAATCACAGGGGTCACAAGGTGGTAGAGGCCGATGTTCCGTGCTTAGGTCCTTCCTCCCACAGTCCCCTGGGCCAGGACAAGGAACACTTTGGGAAAGGGAATGAGCGATCACAGAGGGCCGGAGGTCCCTGAACTTCGCGTGGTGTCAGAAGTTCGGTGTGACTTGCTGGATAACTGTGCATGGGGATGGGCAGCGGCTGCATTTTAAGGTCTGGGAGCTGGAGAGTCAGCAAGCTTATCCAACGTGCCATGGACGCCAGATAGTTCCGAGTGGCTGAGAAAGATGTGAATTCAGGTGTGTCTACTTCTAAAGATGACACTCGTCCTACAAGACAGAAACAGAATAAAGTCGAGATGGGACAGGCTCAGGGGAGGGTTCAGGCAAAGGGTCAGAGCTAGGCTGGAAAAAAAATGTGGCTGGCTTTGCTTCACTAAAAGGCTTCTGGATAACCCCGACTGGCCCCGAGTCCTGGCGTCGTGGACCCTCCCCTGAATGCGGCCTGACACGGACAAGGTCTTGAGCAGAAACGAGCAGCTCTCTAGCTTCCCAGGCATCGCCCGTAACAGAGTACCAACTGTCTTTGAGTGAGATAGTCCACAACATCCCACTTGTAAAATGCGGACAAAGTGCCCTCCCATCAGGCTCCAGTTGCAAAGCCGTGACATGGACCATATTTTGTGAATGCAAGACTGGAGGAAGAAAGAAAAAATGTCTGGGCCAGAGAGACAATTCTTGCCTGTAAGATGTGGGTGAGTGGGTTGGCCTCCAGGAGCGGCCGTGCCCAGGAGATGAGCCAGAAAGCAGCACAGGCCGTGGCCGCAGAGGGAGCTGTCCCGGGATTCTCGCTCTCACAGCGGTGCAGGGGCTGAGCGGATGCGTGTGCGACGTGTGGGGGCAGCGTGGGGGGCGTGTCACAGGCTCCCTTTTTGGCAGATCTGACGAGAAAGCAACTCTCAGTATGACGGGTCAAACTCCTCACTTCGTGGGCTGGGCAGAGAGGGGTTTCTTAGGCACCCTGCTCCCCCCGGTGTATCTTCCGCTCAGTCGGATGAAATGGATCTCATCTGAGAGATGATGAAACGTTTCGGTCCAGATGAGCAGACAGCCCCCGAGGGAGAGGTTACAAACCCAAGAGGAGTCCAAACCAGCATCGCTTTGTTCTGATTGACAACCTGAAAAAACCCTGGAAGTCTGACACTGTCTGTCTTACTAAGGTTTGTGAATGGGTAGATGAAGAAGCAAACGGATCGTCCCACTTTCCCTCTGTAAGGCGAAAGACGGTGTGTGTGTGTAAGGACGGGTGGGCTTCAGGGAGGAGGAGACATGATCCATGAGCACTGAGCAGTGCCAAGGCTCCGGGCTTCCCTTCCCTCACCCTGGACACGCACTGCCCCGCCCGGCTCGTCTCTCGGCCCAGAGGGGAATGAAGCAAAGGGAGTCATAGCGACGCGTTCTCTGCTATCCCTTCAGTGGCTAAGGATGCTCGCCTCTCTAGTGAGGGAGGGGAAAGGAGATACAGAAGAACAAAAAGGTGGGAGAAGGGAGGGTGTACAAAGGGGAGACAAGCTGAGAGATTCTTTTTTTTTTTTTTTTTTTAGATTTTTATTTATTTATTCATGAGAGACAGAGAGACAGAGGCAGAGGGAGAAACAGGCTCCCAAGGAGCAGGGAGCCCGATGCGGGACTCGATCCCAGGACCCCGGGATCATGACCTGAGCCGAAGGCAGACGCTTAACCGACTGAGCCACCCAGGCATCCCAAGCTGAGAGATTCTTGTCCTCAGCAGCCACCGTGCTCACGTTGCCCTCTTTCCGTGAAAGCCGGGAGACCTCCCACGATGAGTCTGTTCCAGGGCAAGACGCCCCCAGGGGCGGCCACATCCGGGGATTTTCCAGGGATCATGAGCAATTAGAGGATACGTATTTCTGCACTTGCAGCAGGCGGATTCGAGGGCAATCCTGGAGCTCAGGAATGCAGTGCGCCCCTCCTGGGGCGAAGTGTCAGAGCCTGCGGACTCTTGGTGGGTCCCCCCACACTCTCGTGGCCTTGGGAGCTGCAGGGTGTTGCTGGGTGTGGGCACAGATGCCTCCCAGTGTGACCCGGCCAGAGGGTTCAGAAATGAGTGTCCCGCCGTACTGATCCCTGCCGCGCCCTCACCTTCTCCCCGCTTGGGCTGGACGAGCAGCCTCGATGGCCAGTAGTTCAGGTGGCCTGACACTCCCGTCTGAGCCTCAAGCAGAGCAGGCGTGGAGAACTCCGCGTGTCCATGTTGCCCTGCTGTCACCACATGCAGACGGCTTCGTCCCTGTCATGTCCCGCCCTGCACAGGGAGAGGACCAGAGGTCTCTCCGGCCCCAGACGGCCTGGCCCTCCCCGGACATCCACACTTCCCCGCCGCGCAGGGAAGGCCTCAGGGAGAAATGGCTCTCGGGATGTGTCCCCGTCACTGTCTACACCTGCTGGTCACCCAGTGCAGCGCACTCACGTCCACAAAGAGCCGGGCTGCCTCAGTTTCCCAGAATGGGCAACATTGGCTCCTGCAGAGTCAACATCCTTGGCGCAGAGAGATGGTGGTGCCAGGTCCCACCCTCAACTAGGAATGGCAGAAAATGGAATCAGAACTCACTCTTTTGTTTCAGGAGGTGAGCACTGGACTTCACAGGTAGCCTTCCGGGCCCGTTCCTCACACGCTGTCCACAGACCAAGCACACGTTGCAAATGTCTGTTTTCGGGAGCCTGAGCTGATGTGTTGGGCTGACAGTGACTTCAGTTTCAGGACTTCCTGCAGCTGCACCCAGTTTATCCAGGGATCCAGGGTCACTGGGAAGGTGGCGAGTGTGAGGGTCCCAGAAAAGCTCTTGGAAGTCTCCATGTGGGGTGCTTGTATCTCAAGAATCCTTGTTGGAATTGTCTGCTTTGAGCAGCTCTCCAAGGAACCTCTCCCCTGCGTTTAGGCACAGAGAGAGGGAGGCCTTGCCCCGTGGGATTTCCCCACCTGTGCTCCTGCTCGGCTGTTCCAGAGGCGTCACAAGTAGCCAAAGAATGGGGTGAAGGGGGCCACCTGGGTGGCTCAGTCATTAAGCGTCTGCCCTCGGCTCACGTCATGATCGCAGGGTCCTGGGATCGAGCCCCGCATCGGGCTCCCTGCTCAGCGGGAAGCCTGCTTCTCCCTCTCCCACTCCCCCTGCTTGTGTTCCCTCTCTCGCTGTGTCTCTCTGTCAAATAAATAAAATATTAAAAAAAAAATGAATGGGGCAAAGGGGAAGGAGATCGCCATGAAGCCCGATGCTGAGGAGCAAGAAGAGAAGCTGGGGAGACTGGTTGTATGACTAGCTTTAATAAAATGGCAGTTCATCTAGAAAGACGGGTGCACAGTGAAATTGGCATTCTACCTCCACCACATCAACCCGCTGCCTGACTTTGGGGTGCTGGTTCCACTGTCTGGGCCCTCGTGTCTCTGTGTGGAAGAGGAGGGGTAGGTGGGGCTCAATGACAGGGACGACGGTGCACCCCAGCTTGCCCGCCGCCGGCTCGTCTCCGTGGGCTCCTCCAGGGCCAGACAGGCTGTTGGGATGTGCCTCCCCCACACCACCTCCCACGACAGACTTCAGGACTCCTAGGGCAGCCGCCGGAAGAACACACACCCGTCGGATTCCAGCTATTTCCATGCTCTGCTGCCACCCACCCAGCATTGGCCGGGCAGCAAGGAACACGTCTGCAGCTGTCCTGGGGAGGGGGGTTGTGGAGCGGGGCCAGCAGCCACACTGGCCAGAGCCCAGAGATGGACCGCCGCCCTGAGACCCAGCCAAGCGGTCTCACGCATCTTCAGTGGAAGTCCCTTTCCATGAGCCTGAGCTTTGCAGGGGGCCTGGGCACGCAGGACGGGCCACGCCAGGGCCTGCTCTGGCTCCCACGGTGCCCGAGAACCTGTCCCGGTGTGCTGGCCACCAACACTAACTGACTCATCACCTTCGGATTCTTCCCCGGTGCTGGGCTGCCTCATGGGGCCACTGCAGAAAATGCTAGAGATGAAGGAGAAATCAGTGATGGGAAGTGCACGAAGCCGGGTACTTTCCACCTCAATTTCTACGTCTTGAATGAACCAAAGCAGTTTGACCCGTCAGGTGGCTTGAGTTCCCGAGCCTGGGAAAGCATGGGAAACAGGAATGGGCTTCATTGTGGCCCTGTTCTCCTTCTCTTCTCTCCACGGCTGGCCTCCCTGTCTTCTACACGAGTGTCGTCTCTCCATAGTCTCAGGTGACCGGGGCCCCTCTTTCTGCTGCTGGCCCCGGCAGGCTCCACAGGAGCGGCAGGCTGCGGGCTCTTCTCATTTCACCCACATCAGCCATTTGCATGCGGTCCCTACGGAGGCCACGACAAAGGACTGCAGCGCAGATGCCCAAAAACAACAGAGAGTTACTGTCTCACGGTTTTGGAAGCAAAAGTCCAAAATCAAGTTGTCAACAGGGTGGTGCTCCCTCCTACGGCTCTCAGCACTCCTTGGGGCAAGGTGAGCAGGGCCGCATCCCCACACTCACGTGGCATGCCCTCATGTGGTCTTCCCTCTGTGCACATCTACCTCTGTGTCTAAATGTCCTTGTTTGATGAGAGTGACAGTCCTATCAGGGGAGGGCCACCCTAGGGACCTCATTTTAAGGATGACCTCTTTCCAAATAAGCTCATGTCCCGAGGTACTGGGGGTTAGGACTTCAACATATCCTTCTAAAGGGAGTGAATTCAGTCCCTAACACTATTGGACACACACGTTACACAAATGTTTCCCCAACCCTGTAAGTTCTACATCCCTGTCCCCACTGGCACCAGGGGAAGCCAAGCCTCGGGAAGGTCAACGAGTGCATTGAGGTCCTTGACATCGGGGAAGGAGGGCATTGAGCCAGATCATTCTGACCTGGTGTGCATCTACTCTGCCCCTTTCCCACAGGAGAAAGTATGTGACATCCCTGTGATTCTTCAAGATTCGATTCCAATGCCACCTTCTCTGGAGACAGCCCCAAATTCTGTAATTAACCACTGGTTTGTCCATCTGAACAAAACATTTTCCCACTTAGCTACATTTAGTCCTATAGACTCTTCTATGTGCTCATTATTGGCTCACATGTTTGTTTGTTTTTGTTTGTTTGTTTGTTTACCTTCAAGAATGATGTACCTTAGAGCAGAGTGCAAGCCTGCATATCTCTAGGCCCCTGTCTGCACAAAAGCTTAGCCCGAGTGCCAGAGCCACCGTGTTATACTCAGTGCGTGTCTGTTTCACTTGCCCATTAGAGAAAGGAACCTACATTTTTTCCATTAAGCAAAGTTCAAGGAAGTATGTATTTTCCTAGGTGTAATAATGTTTTATTTCTGAAATCAATTTGATTTCTTCCCATTACTGCTATGGAAACACAATAGTTTTGGTGAGGAAAAAAAAATGTAGCATCTATTAAGATAATGAGTGGAATGATATCAGCAATGTAAATTCTTCTCCCTAGACTCCTTGTCAATAATGGGTTCTAGCCTCCACCCAAAATAGGAACAGGATCTGTGCTTAAATTTGGTGGCTCCGGAATATAACTATTTAAATTTAGCCAGTATGACTTCCTTTAAGGACGAAATTTTATTGTACCTAGAGGGAACTGTTCACCTAACAAACATGTATGTGTCTCACACTCCGTATAGATATTGTGGAGGCTGAGATAAATGCCGGATGAGCCATGGTTTGGACTGTTGAGGTGTGGTGATCCACACATGAGGACAGTGTCATGGGAAGAAAGCGTGTGCTAGGTGTACACAGACAGGTGCAAGCAGGAGCACACAGAGCTCAGAATCTCCAACTAGCTGCAGAGCAGAGATCGGGTGCTGGGGAGGTTAATGCAGCTGGGCTTATGGAACAGAAATGTTGCAGAGGAGACAGCTACACAGAAAAAGAGGCCTGGAGACCTACACAGTCCCCTGGAGTCTCTGGTTGAGTCCAGACCAGTGCGTGCATGACAGGAAACCCCCCGGGGCTGGGAAGAGCAGCCAAAAAGTGGACAGCTCACACGACTTCTGGTGTCCCACCATCCAGAGCAGAAAGACAGGAGCATGAGGGGTATCCAGGAGAATCCCAGAGGGATAATTAGAGCTCATCTAAAAGCTGCACCAGACCCACTCTGACAACTTATAAAAGCAAGCCTTGAAATGGTCCAACGGATGTGAAGTAACTTCTCTGGGTCACACAAAAAAAAACCCAGCACTCTGAAGAATACAACAAAATCCAAGAACCAATAATGTAAAACTCACTATGTCCAGCATCCAGTAAGAAATGATTAGAAATGTAAAGATGCAGGGAACTATGACTCATAACCAGGAGAAAAAGCAACCAGTAGGAAACCATCAGAAATGACCGAGATTATGGAATCAGAAGACAAGAACACTGATGCAGTAGAGATGTGATGGAACATCGCACAGCTAGGAAGTGCAGGAGGTGCTTCTAGAACCTGGGAAGTGGAGATGCAGAAGCCACATTTATAGTCCTTCTGTAACACTGACTGTCTGGGACGTGGATGATGTCTAGCACCTTTCATGCCCAATCCTGTCGGTCCTGCTTAGAAGTTGTACTGTAATTATTTTTGTCTTGGAACTGAGACGCTCTATTGTCTTGGCCATTAACTGTTGCAGTGGTAAGGACTGATATCAGTCCAGTGTGTGTGTGTGTGTGTGTGTGTGTGTGTGTGTGTGTGTGTGAAAAACCCAGAGGATGTTACCACTGATATCAGTCCAGTGTGTGTGTGTGTGTGTGTGTGTGTGAAAAACCCAGAGGATGTTACCACTGCAACAAAAAACAAACAGATGAACAAACAAAACCCAGCAAGCAAATAAAAAATTTTAAAAAAAACAACAACAATGGAGTCTGTCTAGGTATGATTTTAGGGATCTTTTCTAAAATATAATAAACCTAATTAATCCTCGTATTAAGATCTTTATATTTTATTCTTATATATGAACTTTTTCTCCTCTGGTGTCTTTGATTTTTTGCTCTGCACTGGTTTTTCTAGATTCATTTGAATAACATCATCATTTTAAGATGAGATGTTTAGTCTCTTTTCGCCTTGCACAGTGTCTTCTTTATCTCCACTTACTTTTCTTCAGTTTTTCTTATTAACTCTGGAAGGACTTTAAAATTTATCATCAGATCATAGATTCTATTTTTATATATCAACTCTTTTTTAGTGCATGCCATGAAGACTTTGGTTCTGCTGTTGATTTTTTCCTTTTTCTTTTCTCTTGCCTCATGCATTCAGTTTCCTTTTCATACTTGCATATGATCTTTTATCCATTAATCTATTAATTAATCCAACAAATATCTCCCCCCGTGTCTGCTGTGTGCCAGGTACTGTTCTAGGCACAGGGAGTGCAGCAAACACTAAGACAGAGACCCCCATCTTCCTGGAGCTGCTGTCCTCGTGCAGGGACAGATCTTCAACCAACCCATCAAACAAATGTATCATCATGAGATAGGACTTCATCATCAGTTAGTGATAACTACCTGGGGGAAAGACATCACTGAGAAGGAAGTAATGAGCGAGCCATGAATTGCAGGCAGAGAGATCTTGAAGAGTAAAGGTCTTGGTGCAGATCGTATCTGGCTTGCTTGAGGAGCAGCAAGGCCAATGCCGTTGTAGAAGAAAGAAAACCATGGAAGAAGACAGCACAGCTGTAGGGGGAAGGGAAGATCAGGTGGGGTCTGGCAGGCTGTTGTGAGTACATTGGCTTTTGTGCTGAGAACAGAGTGCAGGTGGGGAAGAGCCCTCCAGAGCAGTAATCCATGTGAAACGTGAAGGGGTCGTAGACCATGGAGGAAGAGTCGAGACGATGAGCAATTCTGAATACATCTTAAAGGTGTAGTCAGTGGGGTTTGCTAATGGATTGTTTATGAAGTAAGCAAAGAGAGGAGTAAAACATGAATTCCCACAATTTTTGGCTTCAATGTATGGAATAATGGAGTTTCTTATTGCCAGAGAGTGGGAAGCAGATGGAGCAGCGAGTAGGGGCTTATCCGGAGCTCCGTTGGTGGCAGTGAGGGCTTCCATATCCAGGAGACATCCAAGTGGATATTGTAAGTACATAGATGGAGGTGTGGGCAGATGAATATATGAGTCTGGGGTTATAGGATGGGGCTAGGACTGGAGAAATAGGTTTGGGTGAAATCAGTATGTAGATAACATTTAATGAACGAGATCACCAAGAGAATAGAGAAGAGGCCCAAACATTGAATCCTTGGGAATCCCAGAGTTCAAAAGTCAGGGAAATGAGGAGGTACCACCAAAGACTGAGAAAGGATGAGCAAGGAGAAAGAAATGCCAGCGGTCTGTGATGTCGGGAAGACAAAAAAGTGAGCCTCTGTGCTAAATGCCACAGATAGGCAGATGGGCAAATGGATGAGGATGAGAACTGCTCAATGCTGTCTCTCTGTCTGTTTTATCCATTTGTCCCTTTGTTCTTGATGAGGTATATATTTTCCTCTGGGCTACTGGGGATGCCAAGCACGTTTCTCAAATTTTACCCATATTTTCTTCCTTTAAGTTTTAAGGTCATGTCCTTTATCCCTGGATTTTTTTTTTTTTTAATCAAAAACACAAAGTTGCTCTTTCCCTTTGCTGACTCTGAGAGATTAGCTGTCGCTTAGCCTCTAACTAATCTCTCCTCGGTTGATGATCCAATCCTTTCTCAGATATATAGCCACAGGACAAGTTACAGACAGTGTCTGGCCCAATTTCAAGTGTCTGGTAAGATTTCCCCTGGTCACTTCTGTTCTACTGGGGCTCAGTCTGTAACTCTCACTGCCTTGCTCCACATGCAGGATGGCAAATGAGATTCAGTCTCTCTGGATGACTCAGCTGGTTTGTCAGCATTGCTGGAAAGCACGCTGAGGAGAAACGGGGGCAGTGAGCCAAAGCCAGACCGAGCGGGCGGTTAGCAGCCCCGCTGCGGGCAAAGGGAGCGAGAGATGAATGCTCACCGCGCTGTGACCCAATGGGGTCCTTGAAGAAGTTCCATCTGCAGACACGCTGCCCCCGAGTTCTTCTTGTTCCCACCTCCCCAGCGTGCACGGACCTGCGAATTCAGTCGCTGTCACCATTCCCGTGAGTCCTCGGTGTTGTAGTCCTTCTGTGGACTGAGGGGTGTGGGAAGAAAGAGTGTTCTGCTCCAAGCCCTTTCTGCTTGGCGAGTCTTCAGGGGGACACAGAGCTGGCTTCTCTGCCCCAGGAAGGGGATGGAGTCAGTTGGAGTACTTTCTTAAACGTACGTACAGATTTTCTGTCTCCAGACACTGAGTATAAGCCAACAGATCTATTGACCTGCCCACTTCCACCGGCTTTCTGGTCTTGGAAAGTCCCACCATGATTTAACAAGAGGGCACTGTCAGTCTTTGTTTGCAGGATGCTTGTGAGTTTTCTTCATGTTCCCTGTTCTAATGGAAATTATTGTCTTTCCCTTCTTCCCACCCCTTCACATCTAACTGACCAACAACTCCGGTGTATTAGATCCACTAAGCATGTTCACTTACTTCTGTATCAGCTGCAACTCTGCTGGTCACCACCGTATCCCCCATCATCCCTAACCCAAGCTAACAAAATATCCGAATTGGTTTTCTTACTTCCTTTCTTTCCAGATCATCGATTTGTTTGCACATATGTCAGAGTGATCTTCTAAAAACAGAGAACATATAATAGCCACCCCCCGACTACCACATAGACATCCTGCTTAGAATCTTAAACCTTCCCTTGTTTCCTGCCCCACATGGAATAAGACGCAAGTTCTTTAGCCTGGTGTACAAAACTCTCCTTATGGGTTCCTTACAAGCCTTCTGAATTCGGCAGCACGGCCCTCCTCCTCCAGGTCCCCTCACCTCCCACTCCAGGCGTACTGCCCCCTCTGGGCACTTGACAACGTTACTAAGCTCATCTCCTCCTTGGGACACTTGCATTGGCTTTTGCTTTGCCTGGGACCTTAGTCGTATTTTTGTATAAT
Organism: Neomonachus schauinslandi; assembly: GCF_002201575.2. Classification (NCBI taxonomy): domain Eukaryota; kingdom Metazoa; phylum Chordata; class Mammalia; order Carnivora; family Phocidae; genus Neomonachus; species Neomonachus schauinslandi. Next base: position 3,877,708 of record NC_058412.1, on the reverse strand, counting down.
AGTTATTGTTATGGGATATTTCCCTGGTTTCTTTATAGTCCTACCTTCTGTCTCACCACTCTGATTTTTTTTTTCTTGTTGTTGTTTCAATAGCACATTTTGTGTGTCTTTTTCAATACTCCATCCTAATTATGTAGGATACTGTCTGGTGTAAAAAAAAAAAAATAGATATTTGTTGAAAGAGTGGATAGATGGATGGATGATGGATGGATACATGGATGCATAGGTAGATGATGGATTGGTGTATGAATAAATTTGGGAAAAAAATTACCTGGGAGCAGGTCGACCAGATGTTACTTCAAAACAAGACTACTTAACTGAACTTTGTTATGCAGAACATTACAACCTCTCAGTTTGGATTGTTTGGACATTACAAGTTTATATTTCCATTTTTTTTCCTTTTTTTAAAGATTTTATTTATTTATTTATAAGAGACAGAGAGAGAGAGAGGCAGAGGGAGAAGCAGGCTCCCCACTGAGCGGAAAGCCCGACGTGGGACTCGATCCCAGGACCCTGGGATCATGACCTGAGCCGAAGGCAGATGCTTAACCATCTGAGCCACCCAAGGACCCTATATTTCCATTTTTATTGTCAGATATGTCACTGCTGCCCAAAACTCAAGTATTAATTAAGTTTGAAAAGTGATTTGTCCCATAAAAATCTGTTAATCTGATATGGCCATTCGATAGTTCTGGGGCAATCTGATGGGGGGCAGAGGGACTCTAACCATCTACTGCATATTTACTACGAATCCAATTCTATTGCCCTTAAGACTGCATATTGCATATGGGGGCGCCTGAGTGGCTCAGTCGTTAAGCGTCTGCCTTCGGCTCAGGTCATGATCCCAGGGTCCTGGGATCGAGCCCCGCATCTGGCTCCCTGCTCGGCGGGAAGCCTGCTCTCCCTCTCCCGCTCCCCCTGCTTGTGTTCCTGCTCTAGCTATCTCTCTCTCTGTCAAATAAATAAATAAAAAATCTTTAAACAAAAAAAGACTGCATATTGCATATGGAAGATACCCCAAATAAGAAGAAATCAAACACATACATACACACGTACGACATACATCTGTAGCCTTGTGGAACTTGCAAGGTGGTTGAGGAGGCAGGACATAAACTATCAAGACAAATTAAATTCTACATTCAGTATTAACATGAGAACAATGTTTCAGAGACAGAAGGTATGGGTGTGGACTGAGTTGGTGGAGAACTGCAGAGTTGAGGCTGTTGCTGGGTGTAAGGGATAATGGGAAGTCCATGCAGTGGGAGGGGGGGATACTACAAGTGGGCGATGTCTGCAGGCAAAGACAAGGGTATCTTCCCTCTACCAGGTCTCTGTCAATTAACAAAAGATTACTTGTTTCTTCCAATTAGTTTCATTCAATATGGATTCCACAGCCCAAAGCGCATGCTTACTGAGAGCCAAGAACCTTTCATTGCTACTGTCCTTTGTCTTGCATGCCATTCCTCAAAAGCTGGCCGGGCCGCTGTCCCTGCCAAAACCAGCTTCTGGTCCTGGTCTTGGACGGATCCTTCTGTTTGGGGAACAGCCTTGTCCAACATGGAACAGCACAGTCGGTTCTAAGCTGAAAGTCGAAACCCCTGTACTTAAACCCTCTCTCTGCCACTTTCTCACCCTATGCCATGGGCAAGCTGACTTCTTAGCAGAGCTCCCATTTCTCCCATAATATGGAAATTTTAAAAAACACTTTTACAGGATTGTTGTCAGGCTCAAAATCATAATGAAACAGTATTGGGGGCAAACTTGCTGTCTCTACAGCACTCCAGTGCACATTAAACCTCATATATACTCTGAAGTGATGCCCACTCTCACACCAAATGTTAGGGCTCAAATTTGCTAGACCAGGCTAACCAGCCACTTGCCTAAACTCCAAGGCTTTTTAAAGCAATGCCCAGTTGCTTGTCACTTTCTTTCCATCTGTAACTAGCATATGCGGAGGGCCAGTGGTCATTCTGGACCTGTCTGCTGGGGATTTTCTGCCTGTGGGTCTCTAATAAAGCTCGTCTGGGTATCTGCTATGCTCTGATGATGGAGCCGTGGGCTTTTCTGAGAATGAAGAAGGACACGTGATTATTTCCCTGGCATGTCTGGCATGTGCCTTCAGACGCAGGGGATGTGCAGTACACTATTATTAAGGCACAACTGTGCCCTAGAACTCTCCAAGGAAACACTGCCGGAAAACATAGATAATCCCGATCTTCCAAAGGCAAGTGTAGACACATGACAAAGGAGAGCCTTCGAGGGAGCAAGCCCTTCTGGTTGCATCAGCTCGGGAGGACAGTGTTGCTGCTTGCGGGCGATCTGAGCAGAACACAGTACCGACTCTGACCAAATAAACCAGCAAAAGTCCTATTGGTTCTCTGTCACAATGGTACTTGTTTCGATTTCATCCCAGAGACACTGCATGAGCTGTGGTCGCAAATAAAAGGGAAATTAAAAAAACCCCACCCCCCAGGCACACCTTGCTAAGAATCTGCATTCTGAAAACAGAGCAGGGTGAGAAGCAGGAGTTCTCATTCCCAGACACAAGGGAGGATTAATTCCAAGTTCAATGACATTTGGAATCTCGCATCTCTGGGACATTAAAGGTTTGGGGAATGGGCTTCACCTCCTCCCCTTCCCAGGGCAGAAGTTTGGAGTGGCAGTGAAACAGAAAATAGGACCATGTGGACACTGTAGCAGGGTCCAGGAAAGAGAGATGCTATGTCTGTCCTCTGTAGAGGAGAAGACAAACACTCCCCTGGTCCTGTGGACCGCCAGGCAAATGCAGGGGAGGTCACAGACACAGACCAAGGAATAGAATTCAGAAATTCCACTCACCAAACAAAAAATCAGCGGAAAGCCTTATGGTAAAATCATTAATATGATTATCTTTATTTTGAAAGCCTAACTTCAGGCAATATTGTCAAGCACAGATGCCTAATTTAGTGTGGTGAAGTTTCTACAATCTATATTTGTATATAAGCCATATGGCAAGACCAAAGTATTGCCCATCCTCTCCCGAGTACTGGCCCCCCACACGCTCATGCGCACATGCACACAGAGATGTATACACTGACACACAGGTACACACAAACACACGCAGACATACTTTTCTGTTTTACTTCTGACCTGATTAGTTCTGACCCTTTGAATTGGAAAAAAAAAAGGGGGGGGGCGTTTAGTATGTTCTCAACGTTATAAAAGCCAGACTGATAAAAGATATTTATAAAAGCTAGCTTCTTGAAGAAATATCTAAATCCTTGGAAATTTTTTTAAAGAAAGAAAGAAATATCCCACTGAATTCAGAGAATGCTATTTACCTGGGCTTCTCCGAGGATGTTTCCATGAGCAGCCTTTCCCAGGAAGCAAATCTCTCTTTGGAGGAGAGACGCACCAGCACCTTCAGAAGTGGCCCGAGGATTTATCGAACACCTTCATGTCATTGCTGACCTCTCGTGAAATTATCTGCAGCAGAAGGGATAAAGCAGCCCCTCTGAGGGCTCTCCGAGCATTCACGAGTGTTTTATGAATCTTAGGCTGCAAGATGGACTATTAGGAAAGCCGGCAAGCCTGCAGCACACACCTGTCCTCACCGTCCTCCTCTGTAAATGCCGCTTCCATCTGATTCTCAATTTATTTACAGGTTGTGCTCATTGTCTGCAAATGGCAGATTTACAGAGCATCTTGGTATAATAACCGGTCCTCAAAGCAGTGTTCAGACACCTCTTCTCGGAATTTGCCTACACTGGTGTTCTTTCCGGTGCAATGAAGCCGGAATGTGTTGAATTACACAAGGGGCTTCCAGAATCCAGGCGATGAGCCACGCTTGCTGCTTCGGGATAAGAGAACAGGTGTATTCCTCACCTAGACTTCATGAGTTTTAATGTTTTTCATGTTACTGGTCACTAAAACACTGGACATCCATCCGATTCACAAAGAGTGCAAAAGCACAAGATCTCAGACAAATGCCATCCGTCCTTGAAGGGCTTCTTGTGTTTAATTTGTTTTGTTTTCCTGAACATATGAACGAGGTATGGGGAACGGACCTGAGGACAAAGTTCTTTTTTGAACACGAACATGAACAGCCTTGCCTCTCACAGTGGTTATTATCTGGGGGGTGCATGGCAGAATCACCCGAGTCTGTAAGAACACAGCGTCCAGGGGACGGGAAAGCCCTGTGATGTCAGGATCGCTCGCACCGGGCAGAGCTCCCAGACTTAGCAGCAACCGCTCTACAGGTGCCCGGGTCACACCTCAGGGCCACCTGGCCATCAGCCCCACAGCCCCATCCACGAGCCCACAGCCCTCTCGGCCTCAATTCCCTAGAACGTCCCTAGGGTCTCCAAACAGGCGGGCAGAGAATCGTGTGATGATTTCATAGCTCCTGCACCTTTTAAGAACGTTCTTTGGTTTCTTCCTGGGAAATCCCTACACAGCTCTCCAAACCAGCTCCATCTCCGCGGGCAGTCATCAGCGTGTTCATGCTCAGGTGTGACATTTGGAGACCTCAGGTGGCAGTTTATTTATATGTCGGGGATGAGCAAGGAGTCCCTGCCTGTCAGAAACTGGAATCCAGGGCTGGAAACTTGAGAATCGGAGCCCACAGGGCGCCAGGGCAGTGTGGTGTCTCCCGGAGGCTGGGCTGCCATCTCGTGACCGGGGTGGGCGTGCCCAGACTGAGTCGGGGCAACCACACACGCCGGGCCACTGGGGGCTGGAACACGGTGACCCGGGAGGTTGCTCTGCGCTGACTCTGACCACCAGACCTGGGTCACGGTCTGTCCCCGAAGCCACCTCTAATGGGACCACATGCACTGGAGTCAGGGAGGGGGAGTCTCAGGGTGAATTCCTGTTGGATGGAAGAAAACAGGACATGAGACAGAGAGGGGTTTAAACCCTGGGGCAGGGGTGCTTGTCAGCAGTCTGCCCACCTTCTCTGGAGCAACTGAGCTGTGTGCAGTTGGGGAGCGACATCTTCGAAACGTCCGTTTAGGAAGCTCTCCTGGTGACTCTGGGAGAGATGGGGCTTGCTGCAGTATTTCTGTGTAAAGCGGGAAGGAGGGTGTGGAAACGGACTATTTCCCCTGGAAGGCACTGCAGCACCTGCGTACATCCCCGCTAAAGAAATCTTGTGCATTTGGCCTGCTTTATAAATTGACCTGCATCTTGGTCCCCCTTGGCATCAACCATAGCATCTGAAAAGGAGGTTCTTCTCTCCTGGTTAAACATGGCTGTGGAAAGTCAAGGTCCCAATCCCAACCTCCCACATCGTCTGTGCCTTCAGCACAGGAGAGATTCCTCCTGCCAGCCCCCGGGCCCTGTGACCCAGGGCTGTGACCCTGCTCGAGGGTCCCCACATGCCTGCCATGTCGGAGCGGTGGTCGCTGCCTCCCGCAACCCCATGGCATGTACCAAGCCCCTTCCAGTGAACTCCATCGCCAACTCAACACAATCCCTTGGTCAGGAACTGTGGGAAGAAGGAATGTCAGGAAGAGCAGGAGATGGCCCCGAGGCGCCCAGGTAGGAAGCAGAGCGCAGCTTCCCGGGAAGGTCTGCATCACCAGGACCCTGGTCACAATGGGCGAATCAATTCCTCGCTCTCTCCCGGCATTCTTTATACATCATCCGACTGTGGCAGTGCTTCTTCCTCATACAATAAAAAAAATAAAAATAGATTGCATAAATTAAAAGACAGAACCTGAACCTGAATATGTGCTGATGGCTGAAACTCTTTCCTGTGGATTCAAAGCCCGTCTGGATTTTGCCTCAAACCATCCTTCTCTTGTATCCCAATGACACTCCCCGCTACTGCAATATCAGGTTTCTGGCCCCGCAGGAAGGCATCGGGCCTATGAAGGCTGTTTCTGGTTTTGTAAACTGGGAAAATGAGTTACTATTCTTGTGTGTTTCTTCCTCTAGACTGGGAGCACTTTGAGAAAAAAAAAAATCTTGTCTTTTATATATAACTTATCACCTAAAATATAGTAGGTGATCGGTGACTGTTAGTTGAATTGAATATATTTGTTTTTAAATCATCTTTGGAGAAATGACTCATTTTCAAACACACATGAATCACATATATTGCATAGCAATCCTTGATATCAATTTCTGATACTTTATCTCTGTTTCTATCTGAAACCAACATTTGTTATTTTTCCTTCTCACTGATTTTTTTTTCTAGAAAACATGGGACCGGTATCATCACACATCGAATACTCAATCCAAGGGCTTGTTAATTTTAAAGAGAAGTTATTGTCTTGTAATGCCAGAGCAACCCTATGAGGCAGTCAGATGTGCTCCATCCCCTCAGCGTGGGCCCCTCGTGATGATGCCCCGTTTCTCCCTGGGCTGCTTCTGGATGACTCAGGAACGTGAGGCCTCAGCCAGCTCCCTCCTTATTCATCTGCATCTGCATTAACCATGTTAGGAAAAGTTTCTAGGGTGCATCAATGCTACCATCTCAACTACGTGTTCTGAGCACTTACTGTGCTAGGCTCTGGAGAAATAGAGCAGGACAACAGAATTCCTGTTTTCAAACAAGGTAGTGAGCATTAAAAGGAAAACAAACTATAACTGCTTCATTAAGCCGTACATTTCTTGAAGTCGAGAGCCTATTTTATTAACTGTGTAAGGTATCGCAGTGGCCCAGCAAATTCTACCTAAGCTGGGCAAGCAACGACTGAGAGAGCATTGACAATTGGTGAGTGTGCAATATGTTCCAGAATCAGCGGGGACCACTTCCACAGGCATTAATTCTGTTAACCATTAAAGCGTCTGTATGATCTGTAATATTGTCCCTTTTTATAGATCATGAAACTGAAACTCATGAAAGAAAAACTAATTTCCCTGAATCTCTGAAGTGGTACAGTTGGATTTGCACCTTGCTGGGCCTGAGGTGAAAGCCTGGGGCTGTTCTAGCTCTGCCCGCCAGAGAGCCACAGGGACGTGACCATAAACAAAGCCGTAATTCCAGAATGAGGCAGGAAAGAAGCTTAATTCAGCTTCTGTAGACAAAGGGAAGATATGGAATAGCTTCCATTTTTTAAACTCAGGAGATCCTCCAGGGCACAGGGATGGTGGAGAATGAGCAAGGACTCTTGCCTTGAGCCCAGAAGCTACACCAGAAAGCTCTGTTTCCCTGTTTTTTCACGTTACCTGGATCCTCTCCTCTGCCCTCTCTCTCAGGCCACAAGAGTCCCAGCACCCCTGGAGGGGCCCCATCACTCTTCTCCGACAGCACAGCGCCCCCCCGCCCTGCAGCTGTGCCGTGCACTGCGATCGTGGTAAGGAGCACTGCACTGGGGGGCAGTGGTGGGGCCGGACCCCACCACACCAGGGCTTGTGGACCTTGGGCAAGCTGTTCCATGTCCTTGAGCCCCAGGTGTTTCCTCACCTACAGAAAGCAAAAGTTGGGGTCAGATCTGAGGATCTCTAAGGGCCTCTTCTATCTAGTTCCAAAGTTTTGACAACACATTTGCCTGGCCATTCGCAGCCCCGCCCTCGCCCTCCCCAGAGGGCTTTTCCCTAGTGGCCACTCGTGGCTGACCAGCAGGGCCCAGCCTGGGGCTGAGGCTGGGGCAGGGGCGGGGGGCAGCACCCACCTTCTCTGCCTAGGCAGCCCTCTGCTCCAGAGAAGGGAGCCTGGTCTCCCAGCTGCACAGGCCTGCAACTTGAGGGACAGCTTCTTCAGGCCTCATGTAATGTCATCATTCCTTGGCCTTACTTCAGTCCTGGTTAAGTGTTTCTCTTAGAGGAACACATCCAAATGACAGGTGTAACAAAAGGAAAATTCCAGCCCTTTGAGGCCCATGACAGCTGGGGGCTCAGAGCCTCCTGCAGCCACGCAGAGGGGCTCCTTTCCTCCCACAGGGAAGCCATAAGGCAGCTCAGGTGAAGGCAGCATAGTCCGGCCCCAGTGACGCTCACCAAGCATCCTTCCCTTACACCGTGCAGGTCCGTTGTCTCTGGTCTCTCTGCCTCTCTCCCTTCCCCTCCTCTGTGCACCCCCCTTTATCTCCTGCCAGGATTTGCTGCCCTGCTCCCTCCCACGTGCCTACCCCTGGCTCAGAAAACCAGCCCTCTTACGGCCGCCTCTCACGGTGGGCCCGTGCGCAGTGTGAGGTCAACCTCAAAACTGGCTCAAACACGCACCTGTCCGGTGGGCTTGTGAAAAGTAAAACGCACCCATTACAAGTATTCTGGACTGTGGTGGTGGCAAGTCAGCCCCTAATGCCTTGTTCATCCAGCCCTCTCTTGCCTCTCCTCTACCTGTAGAAACGTAGCTACACACTGAGGATTTGCCATTTCAGGAAAAATGACCCCGAACAGTGGGGATAGGCTGGTCTAGGGGAATAAAATACACATGAGGTAGGGGGAATGCTGATTAAAAATAAAGCAAACCAGTCTACAAACAGGAACACGTGTCTGTAAGAGGAAGGGCATTCTGTCCCACAAGCTCTGTCTCCTTGACTCACGCCTGCATCCAGAGCCAGACAAAGGGACAACGGGCGAAGCATCTTTCTGCAGCAGGCAGGGCCGTGTCACCCATCTCAGAGAGTGCTGTGCCCAGACATATACGGAGGGGATGGAGTGGCCTTCTACCGGGTGATTCCACCGGGGCTTGGGGCCTCGCCATCCCTGCAGAAAGCCAACAGAAGGGAAGAGAAGAATGGGCTGGGCCTGCTTCTTCAGTGTCCTGGTCTGCAAGAGGCAATCATCAGCTCTGCTTAGAATCCATTTGGAGAACCACTCACTTACTGTGGTCACACACAGCCACCAGGGGTGTGGGGAAGAAGAGTCTCGGCACCACAGACCCCAGAGAGTTGAATGAGATTAAATAAAATAAAGGTCTGGAATACGTTTGGTAAGATGGAAATCACATTTCAAATGCTCAATATTTGGGGCACATGGGTGGCTCCGTCGGTTTAGCGTCAGGCTCTTGATTTTGCCTCAGGTCATGATTTCAGGGTTCTGAGATCGAGCCCCGCTTGGGGTTCTGCGCTCAGCGGGCGGTCTACTGGAGAGTCTTCTTCTCCCTCTGCTCCTCCTGTCCCTCAAATAAATATATAAATAAAATTTTAAAAATAAATAAAATAAAATTGTTCAGCATTCTGTTGTGAAAAATGAGGGTATTGGGTATCAGAAATGCTGGGGGGGTTTCTTCTTGTAACACTTCTCCGAGCATAAATCATGCTTCACCATTTATAAAACAATGTCTTCTGTGCCCTGTTTTCTCTTCATTTATCGTGTTGGGGGAAGAGCTCTGTGAACCCCCCAGTCTGGGCACTGGTGACGTCTGTTTAAACCCACAGAAGGGGTCTGGATATCTGATCACAGCCCCGAGATCATAGACAAGCCAAGTGGCAGTAAAGCTTTGACGGTGGGACATGAAGGAAAGGAAGAAATGCGGGGATGGAAGAGGCAGAAAATACATGATTACAAATCCTCGCCATCCACGGAGACCAGAAAAATGTGCTGCTGTGGGGCTCTTGCGAATTGGCATTACTATCAAAACCGCACATTATCTGTTAGGATTTTAACACCAGAGGCCTCACAAAAGGTCATTCTTATTCTTCTTTACAAATAGGAGAAGGTTTTTAGGGTCTGCTTAAGAGGCATAAATAGCAGGAGGGATGGAGGAGAAAATCCGCTGCAAATGGACGGGCCTGTTCATGAAGGGAAAGAGGCGCCCCACCAGCCTGTCTCCAAGGCAACGGCGAGGCCAGACCCCCTCTCTGTTCCCCGGGCTGGGGTGCCTCCTGCGAGGAGGAGGAAGGAGCTAGCGTGGCATTGCTCTGGGCCCACGCGTTGTGGCACTCAGCGTGCAGGCAGGGACCCCACACAGCAGCCTGGACAGCCCCCCGTCCACCCCCCTGCCCACCACCCCCCCTCCCCGCCCCTGGTGCAGAGCTGGACACTTCCTAAAGCAACGATGGAAAACGTCTTTGGCCTTGTGGATAGAAAGGGGCATTTCATTTCATCGTTGATGAATCCTGTACTGACAAATTCTTACGTTGGCAAACGACACTGTTGTTTCCAGCCTTCCCCTGGGCATCAGCGCCGAAGGAAGGACCTGATCTTAGGTCGCCGTGGTGAGGGGCTCCGAGAAGGCAGACAGCAGACTAGGGAGGCCACGCCCTTTTGAAGCTCGCATCTGGGGAGCAGACAAGACAAAGGGAAGCAAATGCAGGAAGCTTTCGGTTAGAGCCGGAGGGGCATGGAGTTTGAGCAGCCGGGTCTGTGGGGTCCTCGGAGAGTCCAAGTACCTGGCTGTGGCAGTCAGAACTTCAGACACTTCTAGAAAACACAGGGCCTAGAGACAGGATGGCCATTTGAAAGGCAGTAGTAATTACCAAGAGAAAATGCCAAGGACATAAAACAGAGCAGTGTCTTTAGGTATAGAAAAGATGAGGCAAGTGAGGAACACGACAGAAGTATAATGGGCCAGACAAATGTATCGTCTCTTTTGTGTCTTTTGAGAGTGGTATTTTTTTTTTAAGTTTAAGACTGATCATCAAAAGCCTGATTGCAGAAGTAATGTGATGTGACTAATGATTCTGCATAATGAATGACCTTGGTATCAATCAGCAGGAAGCCCGCTTTGGAGAAAAAGTCTTTGAGTCCTCATATACGTGAGGCCCTGACTTCTGACTGCAACCCCCCGCCCCCCACTGCCTTCTGCAGAGGTACCTCCAAGAAGCCAGGAGACTCAGAAGAGATTCGCAGAAATGGACGCAGATCCCATATTTGCGCAAAGCGTGGCTGACTCATTAAGAGGTCATCCAAACTGGCAAAATTTCGCAAAATCTCAGCCCAAATATTGTCTGTATGTTTCTTATTGACCATTGCTTAATGCAGAGATTTTTCCAAAAGTTGTAACCTGTCAAAATGTGAGTTCGGGTTTAACCATTCAAAGCAGAAAACCGCCTTCATTATGCAGGAAGATAATCAAGGAAGGGCTTGACATTCAAAGAATTTTCAAGGTTCTTAAAAGAGAAAGACAAGAGTTACAGACGCGGGGAAAACAGCTTCTGCCAGTTGAGTTTGTTACCACGGCAGACAAGTACTGAGTGGATTGCTCATCGCTGCTGGGCTGGTTCTTTCACTGCACAGGGCAGCGCAGCAGAAGGAGGGCGGCTTGGCGAGGCTGCCCACGGTGTGGCACAGCGTGGAGCCCAGGGTCAGGAACACGTTGCCCCGAACTCCGTTAACAGCTACATCATTCTCCAAGGAGCTGCAAGCAAAAGTATAGGGCACATTTAGGACCCAAATATTTTCAAACTCTTCTCTTATCACTGACCTGTAAGTCCCGCTGGAAATCTGACATCGCCGCGTGCTCTCTTTCCTAAACCACCAGACATGCTACCTTTCTTTACCTCTGCCGCCTCGCCCCCCGTGTGAAAACCCAGCCCTGCGGGAGTTCTGAAGTCCCCTGTGCTCCGGGTAAGCTCTGCGTGCGGTGCTTGTTTTAATCCTCAGAACGGTGCCCAGCCTGATAGTTTTGTGTGTTTGTTTTTCAGGAAAAACAAATGACCTTTTATTTAAAAAATTATAAAATAAATGTTATCAGCTTATGTGGGGGGCAAGCATGACAAATGGTCAGGCTGTGGGGGTGTTCCTTCTTTTTTTTTTTACAGATCTTCTCTTGATATTTGGTATCCAACATAGACGAGATATTAATATTTTAACAAAAAGAAGAAGAGAACAGGAGGCGATGTCTCTTTCATCACAACACCTGGCAGGAAATATAATTCTTCTCGAACACGATCAGTGTGCGGCGCGAGGCCTCCCTGAGCGATGTTTCGCCAGGTAAAGAATCCGCTCCAAATAACACATGAGAGAGTATGTTTTTCCCATCCCTTGGGGAAGGAGATTGACATTTAAAATAGCTGCTCTGATGTTAATGTTGTTAAACTCCTTTCCTTTCTAAGTGACCTGTGTGAATTCAGTGGCTGTCACGCAGCTTCCTCCTCTCTGGCCAGCATTTATCTTGTCGGAGCTCCTGGAAGCTGGCAGAACTGACCCGGGGAGGGACAGCTGATGGAGCATGCAGAGATGGAGCTCTCTGGAGGATATACCAGTCTGGCCCCAGAGGCGGCCTGTCAGTGCCAACGGCTCACTGTCTGTCCTGTGCACAGGCCCCTGCAAATTAATCAGAGCCTGTGAACATTCAGAAATCACGGCATCCAACTGTTTTATTAGTTCAATTTAGCCCCTGTATGCACAGTAAACTCATTCTTTGAGTTTTCCAAGGCAGTGATAATTTTATGATACTCTTTTCCATAAATGTAACATTTAATGTAATTTAATTTTTCACCTCATTTGTGCCTTTATTTCTAAGTGCTTATTATGTTTCCCATTACAAAATACTCAGTACAATAAATTTGAAAAATAAAGAAAAGCCGGGAGAAGAAGAAATTTTTAAACCACTCAAGTCTCGCACTCCAGAAACAACAACTATTGACATTTTTGTGTGCTGCCATTCAGAGTTTTATGCATAGATTTATTGATATTTAATATGGATATCATCATACTATAATTTTGCCTCCTGTTCTTTTATTGTAATATAAATTCTTTTCACATTATTATTACAAATTCATTAAAAACATTATTTTAAAGACTGCATAATCACATCCCGTAATTTTCTTAGTTATTTCCCTATTGTTGGACGTTTAGACTGTTTCAAATTTTTCACTGTCAAACACAATGTTGCCATAAATACCGGTTCAAAAAGCATGTTCAATACTTTGGATTATTTCTTTGGGTGGATTCCCAGCAGTACAATTATTAGGTCAAAGTGCTTAACATTTTCAATAGATTTTGGTACTTACAGCCAAATCGCCTTCCACAAAGATGGGGCGATACAATTTGTATACATTGGTAGAATTTCGACATTTATAATTTGCAATCTATCTATTGTGTCAAATATGTATCCTGATAATAGTTTTGGAAAATATCATCATTATATCTATTTCGTTGATTGAACCTGCCTGCATTATGGCTTTTCTAAAGTAAAAAATATATATATATACATATATATATATCAGTTAAGGCAGAAAGGCTTTTATTAGGAGAATCTGTTCCTGGGTTTTACTGGTTTTGTTGGAGCATAACTGAACATCTGACCTAATTATTTCTATTGGATCCTATTAAAGCAAACATTCCACTTCTTGAAAATCATCTATTTATTGATTCACCAATTCATCTATTCATTTGTTCGGCAAACACTCGTGGTATCAGGGCGCTGAGACACCAGGCTGGTGCCTGCTGGTGCCTGCTCTTCAGTCTGCTCAGGCTGTTGACACAGAGACAGCAGTCCTCGTGAGCTCCATGCTGGTCGCTCCATAGATGTTTGTGGAATGAAGTAACCACCAAACGCAGACACTCAGAATGTGACAGCAGTGACTTCCCAATGTGGGACCCTGCCCCACTACAGTTTGCAGAGATGGGATGCTCAGCTAGGGATGTGGCTTCACAGACGATTGGGGAGGGGAAATTATAGACATTTAGGGGTTTGTTTCCTGTTTTTTTTTTTTTTTAAGATAAAGGATACAAGGGCTATGGTGCTCTTCCTTGCCCAGATTTCCATTCCCCGACCCTGAGAGATGCTAGAAATCTGACAAAGATCTGTATGACCCAGCATGGTTACCCCACCATTCTGCTAGGAGTGGTCAAACACCTTTATGGGAATTCCTCTACCTTACAGATAGGGTACACACAGAACAGAGACGTTCATTCTGCCCTAAAACCACCTATGAGTGACAATTTAGTAGAAATCACAGAAAACAGTGCTCCTCAGGGTCCTATCCATTTCAGCTTAAAAAAGTTTCCTTTTTGAGATAGGGTGGCGCATGGAACCGGCTGCCTCCTGTAATGTTCACGTCCTGCTCCCAGCTTGGCTTCCAGGGCAAATTCTTTCAGGTAGAGGAGGAATTCTTGGAATCTGTGATGAGACTAGTCAGGTGCTCACTGTTGTGGGTCGAAATGTACCCCCCAAAAGATACATTGAAATCCTGTGAGTGTGAGATTATTTGGAGATCAGATCTAGGCAGACGAAATCAAATCAAGTCATTAGTCTTATCCTATATGACTGATGTCCTTACAAGAAAAGAAGAGACACAGACAGTGAGAAGGTGGCAGAGATTGGGATGATGCGTCCATGAGTCGAGGGATGCCATGGGTTGCTGGTTCCCACAAGAAGCTAACAGAAATGTATGCAACAGGCTCTCCCCGAGAGCCTCTGGAGGGAGCACACCCCACAACACCTTGATTTTAGACATCTGGTCTCCAGAACTGTGAGAGAATAAATTTCTGTTGTTTCGTGTCACCAAGTTCGTAAGACTTTCTTATGGTGGCCCTGGGACACTAAGCTACTCAGCAAACTGATTTCCTCTTCTTGGGCACACAGAAAGAAGGAGACTATTTCCCAGCCCCTCTTATAGTAGAGTCGGGATTTTGGCCAAAATGATATGTACCCCATCTTCGCCTGGCCATGAGATATGCTGTCCTGCCTTCCAGGTGCTGTCTTTGAAGGCCGTGGTGCCACGAGATGGAAGAAGCCACCACCCTTGATAGAACGGCTCTAAAAACGGAGCCAAGAAAGGCATCTGACATGTACTAAACCATGCCATGAGCCAGCAAGAAACTTCCGTTGAGGCTTAGGGATGGCCACGATTTCTCCTTTTATGTCCTTATATTTTCCTGCAGCATTGTTGAGTTGCTGGAACGTCGTATATTGTAAAGCAGTGCTACTGTAATTTAAAAAGTAATGTATGTGCCCTTGGTTATACTACTTAAGTAGCAGAAAGTGGATATCAGAGACCAGGAAGATGGGGACAAGCTGTGCAACGGCACATTACCTGGTGAACACTCCCCTGTGGGGCCTGGGAGCCAGGTGTGCATGGCTCAGCCTACAGCTCAAAGCCAGATGGTTGGAAAGACCAGAGCACTCGTGTGTGCTGACTGTCACTGGCTGTGTTTAGCACACATCGGGTGAGAGAGGTGAGTTCAGGCAAGAAGTAGTCAAAGTGGGTAGATATGTGATGTATCAGATAGAGAAACAGTTAATGGTGGACTCTAGATGCTGAGTATGTGCGGTTTCATTGTGAAATTCTTCCAACTTTTCCACATGTTGGAAACAGTTTATAACAAAAATATTATTAAAGAGAAAGATGAACAATTAGCCAATTTGCAAAAGAAATGAAAAGGGCTAGAGAGAATCCAGAAATTCAAAGGATTGCAGGTTGGAAAACTAAGTGGTTCCATACCCTAAAACACAAGAGCTGGAACCTAAAAGGCTCTGAGTAACAAAATCTCAGGAAAACTTCTAAATTGAATACAGTGACTTGGTGAAAGGTCATGTTAAAAATGTATCTTCATCTATGATTATCATTAGTCTCAGAGTAGAGATATGGAGTCCGAAGAGAAAGACAAAGGGATAAAGGAAAGAAATAAAGCAAGTTTGAGGTGCATACCTTGGGAAAATGTGGTCATAGTTTTAGACAAGTTAACCGACTAGTAGCAAATCAGAAAAGTCAACTGAATTTTTGGGATCATTTCTTGCCAAAAAAATCCATAAGCCCATTAAAAAAAAAAAATGTCTTTCACTGTGCAAGGCTTAAGAAAAAGTTCTTCGATCTCTGATCTTTCTCCAGTCAGAGTCTGGATTTGGAGACTATGCAGACCTCCTGATCACAGGTATGGCCGGCAGAGCCTCAAGGAGGAAGGGTTTCCACGGAGCAGGGTCTGGAGGGCATGGAGGAGGGAGGAGGGACATCCTCCCAGGGAGGGCGCACGGGTCCCTCCAGACACCTCTGCCCACGGTGGGCGATCTCCAGTGTGTCCTGTCAGTGGGACGTCAGCCTTGTCCTGATGCCCTGGCAGCTCTGTGTCTCTCACCCCAGCCCTTCGGGCTATCCCGTGTCTCTCCTGCCCTAGTGTATGTGGTAGGAGGCAGAGAATTTGTAGTTTAGTCTCTTTTGCCAAAACAAGATCACGTCTGAGCCTGATGGAAAGCAAACAGTGGGAAAATCGGGGTGTCTCCTTTGGGGAGCGGTTTTACATGTTCTCCAGGAGGGGCCAGAGGAAAGACTGACGGAGACCGGATTGGTGCTGTCCACTCCCACGTCCTCCTGAGGAACAAGGACACTGGCCTTTCCAGGCCTCCTTTGCGATGGGGTTGGAGCCACGTGAAGGCTCCAGCCGGTGGAAGGCAGGCAAAAACAGCGTGCGCTTTCTAGGCCTGGCCGGAATGCTCACAGCCTTCCGTGTCCTTTCTGTCCCCGCCCTGGTGCGCAGGGGAGGCCCCTGGGGAAGGAAGCTGTGTCACTAGATGGACACACGCTGGGTCTCTAGGTGCTGCTTGGTAGATCGAGGTCGGGAATGGCAGCCTGCCCTGGGTCATACTGTTCTGTGGGCAAACCCCAAACCTCCCAGGCCTTGAGGGCCACACCACTGCCTAGCCTGAGTAGACACGCCAGGTGGCCCTTCCCCAACACATGCCTGTGTTGGCTGTTCTCTGTAGCTCCTGGCCCTCCAGACATGTTTGTACACATCTGCCGTGCCCCCCGGTCCCACGCAGGTCAGCCCGGGTCTCACGGGCCCCCCGCTCCCATGCAGGTCAGCCCGGGTCTCACAGGCCACCCGGTCCCATGCAGCTCAGCCCGGGTCTCACGGGCCCCCCGGTCCCACGGTCTCACGGGCCCCCCGGTCCCACGCAGGTCAGCCCGGGTCTCACGGGATCCCCGGTCCCACGCAGGTCAGCCCAGGTCTCACGGGACCCCCGATCCCACGCAGGTCAGCCTGGGTCTCATGGGCCTCCCGGTCCCCCGGTCTCACGGGACCCCCCCGCCCCATGCAGGTCATCCCGGGTCTCACGGGCCCCCCGGTCCGACGCAGGTCAGCCCGGGTCTCACGGGCCCCCAGGTCCCACACAGGTCAGCCCGGGTCTCATGGGCCCCCCGGTCCCACGGTCTCACGGGCCCCCTGGTCCCACGCAGGTCAGCCCGGGTATCACGGGCCCCCAGGTCCCACGGTCTCACGGGCCCGCAGGTCAGCCCGGGTCTCATGGGCCCCCAGGTCCCACACAGGTCAGCCCGGGTCTCACGGGCCCCCCCGGTCCCACGCAGGTCAGCCCGGGTCTCACGGGCCCCCCGGT
>NC_058412.1:3859788-3860453 GCF_002201575.2 Neomonachus schauinslandi | reverse complement strand
GTCTCACGGGCCCCCAGGTCCCACGCAGGTCAGCCCGGGTCTCACGGACCCCCCGGTCCCACGCAGCTCAGCCCGGGTATCACGGGACCCCCGGTCCCACGCAGCTCAGCCCGGGTCTCACGGGCCCGCAGGTCCCACGCAGGTCAGCCCAGGTCTCACGGGCCCCCAGGTCCCACGCAGGTCAGCCCGGGTCTCACGGGCCCCCCGGTCCCACGCAGGTCAGCCCGGGTCTGACGGGCCCCCCGGTCCCACGCAGGTCAGCCCGGGTCTCATGGGCCCCCCGGTCCCACGCAGGTCAGCCCGGGTCTGACGGCACCCCCCGGTCCCACGCAGCTCAGCCCGGGTATCACGGGCCCCCCCATCCCACGCAGGTCAGCCCAGGTCTCACGGGCCCCCAGGTCCCACGCAGGTCCGCCCGGGTCTCACGGGCCCGCAGGTCCCACGCAGGTCCGCCCGGGTCTCACGGGCCGCCCGCTCCCACGGTCTCATGGGCCCCCCGGTCCCACGCAGGTCAGCCCGGGTCTCACGGGCCCCCAGGTCCCACGCAGGTCAGCCCGGGTCTCACGGGCCCGCAGGTCCCACGCAGGTCAGCCCGGGTCTCACGGGCCCCCCGGTCCCACGGTCTCACGGGCCCCCCGGTCCCACGCAGGTCAGCCCGGGTCTCA
>NC_058412.1:3736824-3859688 GCF_002201575.2 Neomonachus schauinslandi | reverse complement strand
TGTCCCCAAGGTTGATCGCTTCCCGGTGACAGCCTTGTGACCTCCGTGTGAGCCTTGTTTCTTCACCCTGGCCTGTCACAGGACTGAACAAAACATGCGTGCTGTTTGACGTACTTCAAGTAAATGCCTCTTGTTACATGCGTTTTAACCATTTTTAACATTGCGCTTTGGCTATGAGCCAATTTCCTAAAGAGCGAAATATTAAACATTTTAAACGGTGAGTTATAATCCCTAGAAGAGAACTTTTCAAATCTTTGAGAGGACAGGAGATGTGTGAGGTAAGGCCAGCCGCCATGCCGTATTTGATTAACTAAATCCATAACATTCTCAAATAAGGCCTGACCCTCACCGAATTGCACCAGGAAATGGAGGACAGAGGCCCAGAGAGGACTTTTCCGAAAGGAAAGAGAAAAGTAACATATTCGAAATCATAAAAGGTATTTTTTAGCAGCCTGGTCATTTTAGGTCCAATGTCCCACATATCTGTGAATACAGTTTTTCAGCCTGATTGGTCACCGTCTGTATATATTATTTTACCCCAATTTTGGGCTCGATGCTTTCTGTTTTGAAAGTTACAACCTGGAGTAGGCGTGGGGGGCTGCCTCCATTCCCGCGTCCAGCATCTTATGTGTGATTCTGTCTTACTCAGCCTGGCCTCCATAGAAAAGCAGCACAGACTGGGAGTTTAACCCACAGACACCTGTTTCTCACAGTTGTGGAAGCTGGAAACCCCAGAGCAGGGCGCTGTCAGATTTGGCTCCTGGTGCGAGCCCGCCTCCTGGCTCGCAGACTGCAGCCTGCTCGCTGTGTCCTCATGTGGGAGACAGAGACAGAGAGACAGACAGAGAGGCGGGGAGGTCCTCTGATGTTTCTTTTTATAAGGACACTAGTACCATCACAGGGACCCCACCTGCAAACGCCCACGTACGGGGGGTTAGAGTTTGAACATACGAGTTTGTGTCTGGTGGGGAGACACACGCATTCAGAGCACGGCAGCCTGTGACCACAGCTGTGTCCTACGTCGGCAGCTCCTCCTGCCCTCTTCCTGCAATCATCAGGTCACACGAAGAAAGGCCATACTGAACCGTCCGTGAAAAACTCTACGAACCCTCTTTCTTCCCTCTTAGCGGGAAGCACCAAGTCTTGTCTGAACCATTAATGATCATCATCTGCATTTGTATCTCATTCAAGTTCAGGCTAAAAGGGAAAAAAAAAAAAAATTGTGATGTCCGGCCAGCCCGACAGAGCCCGCATGCCTCGCCACTCCCTGCAGCATGAACTTTTACTATTCATCTTTAAAAAGCACAACCAAAAATCTATTTCTGACCTTTTACACTGAGAGAATCTGCCCGTGTTGTTTGATGTAATAGGTCCCTGTGGCTTGACATTTGATAAACTGGCTTTGCATTCTGTGCAGACCTATCAGACGTTGACGGTTTGGGATTTACTGCATATAATATCAAGAAGCATCTTTTAGGTATATGTGTGTAATTTTGAGAAAGTAAAAATCAACCACTTGCCCCCCGAAATTAATTAATTCGTTAATTACAAACAAGTAAAGCCAGAGGGTTAGAAGAAGGAAAAGAATAGAGTGAGATATCTGGGTTTAGTTCTGATCCTGAGCTGGCAATGAAGGAGGAGGTGGGCAGAAGGGACATGAGGACATTCATCCACGCTTCCTGTCCGACATTGCCCTGAAATGAGCTCTGTGCTCTAAGAGGCCCTAACCGCCATCTGGCCTGACTGCTTGCTCCCTAACCTACCCTCAGTCAGAGCCCCTCACGACCCCACGGGAAGAACGGGAGCGGACTCTTCAGCATAAAGTCGAACAGGATTTCCTGGAGGCCAGAGAACAGAATCATTCACAGGAACGTTGGTTGGAGTTTTGTTTAAAGAACTAAAATGCGAGTTTTAATCAAGTGATGGAAATAGCCTGCCAGGCATGGTAAGAGCCCTCGTAAAGGCTATTTATAGAAACGTAATTCCAAAGGGGCTCCCTCCCTCCTACGAGTGAGAAAACTAGCCCGCAGGCTGGGGTCACTTACAAAGGACAGGGCCCCATTAGTAGTAGCACAGGCCCAGGGGAGAGAGAGCCCGGCCTCCCTGAGTCCCCGCCAGGCTGCTGTAAAGAGTTCTTGAGCAGAAACTGTTACATATATAGGGCAAAAAGCTAAAAAGTAAAAATTAGTTATCTATAAGGCAATTTGAGCAAAATGGTCAGATGTGAGGCAGAGGAATGTGGGGACCATAGAAGGCATATCTAAAGGCATTCTAATTAAACAAAGACCTACCATCTCTGATGACTATATTCTGGAAACTTCATGGCCACATCTGTCTCCGGGGACCATGTGATTCCCCCCCCCCCCAGCTTCCAGTCTCTATGTGAGAGGAAGCAGATCAAATACACCTGTTGGAAATGTTCTGTCTTGAATGAATGATATATGAAAACGGCTTGACATTTTTAGGGACTATTTTTTGTGAGTTAGGCTATATTCTTCTTATAATGAATACTATGTGATTTCTTTAAATTTAGGATGAGTTTTTAATATCATTGATAAACGTCATTCAAACTTATGTAAGAACAAAACTTTTGGCAGGAAAGTTTATCAGATTTTTTTTTTTTTTCTCTCCATAGGACCCAGAGTTCAAGGTCTCCCTACCCAAGGCAGCTGCTTACCTCTCCATTCCAGACTGGTTTGCCAAGGAAAGGATTTTATGGCTTCAGTAATGGATCTGGAAGTAGGCTCTGACAGTTCTGTCTTGTGGTCGCTGTAGTGGTCTGTGTCCTTTCTGAGTTAGACCAGAGGCCTGCTCTGGACCGTGGTTTCAGCTCCTGCCTGGAGTTCTCCATCTGTGCCAGCCTTTTGAACCTGGCTCTCCTGGCTTTCTAGGCCTTTCTGTGGGCCACTGAGGACCTTCCACAGCTCCTGTCTGGCTACATCTCACATTACCAGTTTCCCTTGGAGGCCATCAAGTACTTTGCCAGATACTAAAATTGGTACCAAGGGAGTTTCTAGACAACAGACTAGAGAAATAACAGGAATTAGGAGTTGGTATTTGGGCCTGTCCTGGTTGGGTAATAATTAATCTGCTGGTGGGGTGCCTGGGTGGCAGAGCCAGCTGAGCATCCAACTCTTGATTCTGGCTCAGGTCATGATCTCAGGGTTGTGAGATCAAGTCCTGCTTCAGGCTCCACACTCAGCACGGAGTCTGCTTGATTCTCTCTCTCCCTCTCCCTCTGCCCCTCCTGCTTGTGCTCTCTCTGTATATAGAATAAATAAATAAATCTTTAAAACAAATAATAAAAAGTAAATAGTCTGCTGGTATTACAAGAGGACTCCGGCAGCACATTATAGACCACCTAAGGAAATGATGAATTGTAGTCACCTAGAAGGAAATGTGGTCATGATCAAGGCTTTGGGAGAAACGGTGGTCACTGCCGTAGGTGTATTTGAGAGCATGAGGGGTTGGTGCCCTCGAAGGCTGACTGACTGCTCACTGTGGTGCTGGTTAGTCTCACTTACTAAAAGAGAAAGAAAAGTCCAAATGTGTAAATATTTTGGTCAAGACATGGGCTGGGCACCAAGGCCTTTAAACAATTATTCTGAAAGACTTGTTGGCCCAGTGCAGCCACAGGGACCTGTCGGCTCCAACCCAGCACACTTCAGCCCTGCCCTGCGTTGACGTTGACGCCAGAGCTCCCACGTGAACATCAGGGCACGGACTAAGAAACGATGAGACTGAGAATTGGAATGAGTGCATACAAGAGGATGTGGACCACTCATTGATCTTCAGCCTTTCCCCTCCCCTAGGGCTCCCTACCAGGCAAATCATGTCCTTGTAATCATTTAGGGGGACCATTCCTGCTGAAATCGAAAACGCTAGAAACACCTCAGCAGGGAGAGGTTCTTCGCAAGGGGACTACACTGTGCTTCATGTCCCAGCACCGCCAGTGCTGTCTGTCTACAAATCTACAACAAGGGTCAGATCCCAATAAGCTCGAGGGCAGGATGGCTATAAACACGAATTCTAGAAGAGAATCTTCAAAACTAACATAATTGCAAGTCCTGGTTAATTTATTTTGGTAAAAATAAATTGCCAGCTTACCCTCTGAGAGGCTTAGACTCTAAGCCATCAAACACTGTCCACTGGCCAAGACTGACCTGCTGCCTGGTTATGCAAATAAAGTTTTATTGGAACAAAGCATGACTTTTTGTTTTCATACAGTCTTTCCATTGTCATACTAAAATGACAGAGACAAGTGGTTGTGACAGAGATCACATGGCCTGCAGACCCTAAACTACTTCCTATCCAGCCTTTTACAGAAAGAGCCTCATTTTAGACCAAGGAAAGAAGAGGATAGTTGTCTAGCAGCCTGTGTTTATCACATGGGTGCAATAATAAGAGTTCTAATTTCAGCATGCTATTTGGAGCAACTGGAGGTAGCTCTAACTGGTTAACCAGTTGTTTCATAAGTCTGGGACATAATTGCAGCCCATCCAAAATAAAGCTGAGAAGCCAGAATTTTCTTAGGAAAATGTAGATGAAATCAAAGATTTAGGGTGTCAGGATTGTTGACGAGGGTATATCATATGCAACCTGCCTATCCACCACCAAACTCCGCCTTCTTGGATCACCTAAAACTGTTTTCTCCACCAAGGCTTTGAGGAAGCCATCAGTTAGGAAAGCACCAGCATCTCTGCAAATTACCTTCGTGGTTGTTCTCTGCAGCGTGCATTACCCTTGGAAAAGAGTCCAGATTGTGTCTTATCTAGATGGTCACCAAAATCTTTCATTGTGGATGAGGTTTTTAATAATCTTGGGAACAATATGATTTCCTCTGTAAATACCAAGCAATTCCCTTTTCCAGCCAGTGAGTGCTGGCCCAACAGGCTGAAGGGAAAGCTGACGGCCGGGGCAATGAGAGAGGGTACATGGACCCAGCAACTGGAGCACCCTTCACTAAAGCTGATGTGAACATCACTACTTTTGAGTGTGTAATCTGCCAGCAGCAAAGATAAGCCATGAGCTTGTGACCTAGCACATTCTGGGGGATCAGTCAGTGCTAGGCTAATCACATTGAATTCTTTCTTATGGAAAGGGTAGAGACTTGTCTTCAGTTCAACAGATACTTCATCTGGATAAGCATGTGCTTGCCTTTTTATCACTATCCATAGATGTCTGAACCTTCAGTGTATCATCAGGGTCCACTGAAGTGTCTTTCTTGAGCAGCAGCTCCAACCATTTGGAAGGATAATTATTTCATGGCTTTATTATTTTTTTTCTTACGATCTTCCAAGGAACAAGGAAAAATTTTACTTATTTTAAAAGATAAAAGGGGTGTCTGGGTAGCTCAGTTTGTTTGGCATTCTACTCTCGGTTTCTGCTCAGGTCATGATCTCAGGGTCTTGAGATTAAGCCCCATGTCAGACTCCATGCTCAGTGGGGAGTCTGCTTGAAGATTCTCTTCCTCTGCCCCTCTCACTCATGAGCACACACTCTCTCTCTCTAAAAAAAAATAAATAAATCTTGAAAAAGAAAAAGATAGAATAAAACTCATTCTACCCTACAATTACCATATGGGTCCCCTGGATCCTTTTATAAATCTAAAATACAATATGAGAACTTAGTTATTTTATTTTTCTTACATTATGAAGTGTGTTATTCTCTTATCATCCTAGGAATTATTTTATCATATCTCATCAATTATTTTCAACTAGGCCAAAAAGAAAAAAGAGAAAGAAAAAAATTAAGTTAATAAATCCGTAGAAAGAATCACCTAGAAGGATGATACAGTGGTAAAATAAATCGTCATCCTTCATTTTTATTTTGTTTTTAATTTTTCAAAGAATTGCACCATCTTTCAAAAAGAAATAAAATACAGTAGAGAAACCAACTTCGTAGTCCACTTATAACTTCCATTGAACATAATTGATAATTCAGAATTGTTCATTTTTGTCTCCAAGGAATGTCAAAAATATAAAGGATCCAAGACTTTATTACTTTTTTGAGCTACCAAGTTGACTTACCACCATTTCATGGCAGCTGTCAGAAGATGTGAAACATCAAGATCCACTCAGCAGAAGCATCAGGCTTGCATTGGTTCCTCTAGGTCCTCACGATTCACAGGGATGATGGAGAAGACCCCACCCAGCTGGACACTGCTCAAGAAAGGCATCTGCCTCAGCGTTTAGGAACTCCAAGGTTTCAGAAACTAAATCTTTTATAATACGCTACAAGCAAACCCACATTTGGCCCCAGAATGAAATGTTACCTTTATCATCCAGGACAGTAAAGAAACTTGCCCTTTTCTTTGAGACAAAGAGGTATTTCTGTCTTTCAAGGTCATTCACTCTAAAAACCTCCTTGAAAAAACAGACTGAAAGGAAGACAGGCAGTGTCTTTGCTCACAAGCCTTGAAGAGGTCCAACGGATCCATGGAAATTTTCTTCCATCAATGGCAAAGAAAACCAATTGGCAAAGAAGACATTTCACAATCCTTAAGCAGAGCAGACAATGAGTGCAACCCGCCCCCCACCACCACAGCTGTGGGGCAGTGCTTCTGCCCGGGGTGGGGGTGGGGAAAGTTCTAGATCAGCACTGCCCCTGCAGTAGCCATCAGCCACACAGAGCTGGGGCACTTCGAACATGGCCAGTGGGACCAAGGAAATGACTTTGTATTGTATTTAGTTTCACTTAATTTAAATTTCAATAGCCACATATAACTAGGAGCACAGCTTTAAACTCTAATGTTGATTATGAAGTGGATGATAGAAGTGATCTCATATTATGAGGTTTCAAATGGAAATATGATATCGTTACCAAATTATTCACAAACGGGAGGGATTTCCTCACTCTAGATTGTGTGCCAAGAGCCTGGGCCACTTTACTTTGTCAAACAGACATGTGACAGTATTCTTTCCTGTTTTATGATATTTGGGTGCCAAAATTTATTTGGAAAAAAAAAGGACAAGCTATTTTAAATTCTTATTAAAATTTCTAGTAAGACTCGTTTTCCCCCATCCCTTTATTCTTACCTCTATAAAGTCTTCTTTTTGACTTAGAGATAATATATTTTTTTTAAAGTTCCATTGAGGGGTGCCTGGGTGGCTCCGTCAGTTCAGCGTGGGACTCTTGATATCAGCTCAGGTCTGGGTCTCAGGGTGGTGAGTTCAGGCCCCATGCTGGGCTCCACGCCCCACTTAAAAAAAAAAATGTTCCAACATTGGGCTCAGATGTCAAATGATAATGACTGTTCTTCCTGGTATATAGAGGGTTAAACACCATCCTGGTAGGCTACATAACATATCTTTTACCATATCTTTAACTTATCTTTAAAATTTACTGCAGGGGCACCTGGGTGGCTCAGTGGGTTAAGCGTCTGCCTTTGGCCCAAGTCATGATTCCAGGGTCCTGGGGTTGGGCCCCGAGTTGGGATCCTTGCTCAGCAGGGAGTCTGCTTTTCCCTTTGTCCACCCCCCCACCCCGCTCTTGTGAGCTTTCTCTCTCTCTCAAATAAATAAATAAAATCTTTAAAAAAATTTACTCCATAGTGAAAGATAAAGCAATGGGTTGATGGCCACGGCTTTCACCAGCATTACCATATCCGCCATTGCCAGGAGCAGTTGCTCTATCAAATTGAATGAATTATTGAAGTTGCAAACCTGTGAGGTTGGAGGGAGTCCCCTACACAAGCAACATAGCATCTTCTCCCTGAGCCAGTCTATGTGGTTCTAGAAACCCGGGGTGGGGGGGCAGGCCGGGGGATGGGAATGGCCCTTCGTTGGCAAGCTCAATGATAAATTCAAAAATGTTTGATTCCTCACTCTGTGACTCTAGGTTTTGCTGAGTTCAGGATTTTAGTACCCAAAGAAGGGGTGTTTCCACAAGGAACAACAGTAATATTTGGAATGAATTTTTAGCCAGGCCATTTAGTGCTCCTTGTAATGCTGGATAAAGCAGCCCCAATCTGCAGGTGCTGTGTTGACTGAATGTTTGATTCAGACTATCGATCTGGCATTCTTGCAGTGGATTCCTTTTCTGCTTCTGCCAGGTAGAGTTATTCTCTACTCCTTTTAACTAGGGCCCATGACTGATGTAATCTTCTAAATAAAACTCCTAGCCGTTTCCCACACCCGGTGCTGCCTGGCAAAAGAAAGAACTAGAAACAACAATGAAAATATGTATGCATTTACAATATATTATATCCTACATGTCTGTTGAAAGCATGTCTTTTTAAAAACCTGAACTCTACTCTGAATTTTGCATTTTCCATGTTTATTTTACTCCAAGCATCCCAGTTTATATTTATCTTTCTTCACTGCAAGACACAAAATGCTTTTCTCCTGCTTTACTTTTAAGCCCTTTCCTTGTGCTTGTACCTTTCAAATCAATCCCCCTAATCAATTGATTATATAAACAGAGTTTTAAATTCTCCCTGTGTATATTGATTTCTTTTTTTCAATCTTCAACCTATTGATCAAACTATTTGATCAATTGAATAAAGTAACAGCATCATCTGGCATATTCCACACTTGGGTACTTCTGCTTGAAGGAGAAGAATGCAGATGTTTGTTTTTATTCTCTAAATGATTATAACCTTAAATGCCACATTGGATATGCACATCGATAAACCTTATGAAAGCATTCCTGTCTCTTTTCTTGGCTGTCTCCTGGGCTCTAAGGCCCAACCAGCCTGAAAACCAAATGAAAATAGTTTGCTATTTACACAGAGCCTTTCATTTTCTAAGTAGAGGGCTCAATCTTTAACCTTTTATCTGCCCATACAGCTCTTACCACACTGCTATGCACTTGCGTTTCTCTCCCATTACACCACGAGCTCTTTAAGTTGTTCAATGTACGGTGTGGAGTGAATGGTGTATAAAAAGGAGAGGGAAGAAGGATGGGAGAAGAAGGAATTTATCATGAGAAATACATGGCATCTATACTGCTCAGTCACATCTAAGAGCATGTGAGAACTCTTAAATGCCACTTAAATGTGAGCTCTCACTCTTTTATTCTAATGTTTTCATTAATGCTACTGTGCCCTTCTTTCGAATAGCACTCCCCTAAAAAATACGGGACAAATATTAAGAGAATATTTGTTCAAGAAGATTCCTATTATTAGCACACGTCTCATTCTAGTCCTGGCTCCAGTTTCTCAAAAGAATATGGGTCAAGAATTTGCTAGAATCTGAAATGGCCATTACAAATGCCTATTGAATGGCATTGCTACTTGGAAGGCAGAATTGGTGGGGACCCAGGGAGGCGTCTTCCCTGTAACACTCAGGTGTGGTAATATAGTAATAGTAAATAAAATTATACATAATATTAGATGTTGATCATTTCTGTAGAGTAAAATGAAGCAGGGAATGGTGTCAGGAAGGGTGTGGGTTACTGTGTTAAGGGGGGAGGTTTCAATAGAGGACGAGACAGATACACCTTTCATGTTGTTTTCTGTAAAAGACCTCCACCCTTCTCGCTCACAGTATGGCAGCCCAGAGGGGAGGCTCTATATTCATTCATTCAGCAAAGCCATGTTGAATCCCTGTTGTGTTGCACAACTGGGCCAGGGATGGGATATAGTAAAAAGAACAAGGTCCGGGCTGTGCTCTGAAGGAAGTCAGTCTAATGAGGGGAAAGACATGTATACGGACAAGGTGGCACACCATGCTCTCTGCGGAGATCTGGAGCAGGGGAAGGGAGTAAGAGGAGGGGCCCCTGACAAAGTCTGCAAGTTCTGCTCACCTTCAGGGTGGATGGAGATTTCTCTAGACTACCATAAGGATTCAGGGGCTTCTGAGTTATTCTAGAGCAGTCTTCTCCAAACTTCAGGCCTTGATCCAGTGGGCCATGAAATCAGTTTACTGAGTTATCACCAGAATTCTTGCCAAATGAAATAAAATAGAGTATAATAGAAAGAAATGGGAGAAAGAGAAGATATTAGAATGGGTCAGAGGATTGCGTGTATACGTAGGAAGCTTTGGTTTGCATTTGTGTACAATGGGTTAAAGTGTCACAGTTTCCTTACTCTGGGTCCCCATCAAAATGAGTTTAAACTGCTGAGTGTAAACTTAAAAAATTGCAAAGAGGCAGGCAGAGCTTCAGAGATGCACTCAGTCTCCATGAGGCCTGTTGTTGAAGCCTCAGAACTGGTGGGAAAACAACAGACCTAGTTGGAGCCATGTAGGAAGCCTCCTCCCTACTTGGCTTCTCCAGGCCCGTCAACGGTGTGGCTGGACACACAGAGCACCACCTTGCCCCCAGGAGCCCCTCGAGGGTGGATGCCCTGTGGGTGCCCCTCACCCTGGGAAGATGTCTTTGCCACTGGGACAACACAATTGGGGCAAAGCTTGTTTATCATAATCACTTTAGGGTTTTTCTGCTAGAAACAGGCCACAAAGCCAAGAGTGATGTATCCTGATTCCCAGGGGGATGGCATCTGTTACCTTGTTAACCACCAATGCTCCCTGAAGTTTGGAGGCCCAATGGACACCGAAGAACACTCTGAGTACTAGTTACTTAACCTGCTTTGAACCTCTGCTCCCCTCTTTGGAGATCTTATGACTTTGAGCAGAGTACTCAAGCTCTCTGGGCCACAATCATTTCATTTTGTGATGTGGTTAATGATAACTAGCTCATAAGATCTTTATGAAGATCTTAAAAAGATAATGTCTACAGATCTCTTGGTACAGTGTCTGGCAAACAGTAAGCATACTAATTTAGGTCTCCATGGAGTTATTTCGGGTGCGTTTTCTTACCAAAATAGTAATAGTTAGAGTCTTGCAAAAACTCAGATTTGAGATAAAAGGGAGCCAGGAACACCAACTGTTCAGGACAAAGACCCTCGATATTATTCAGCATGAAGGTAACAGGGCAAAGAGAACACTCAGCTGGAGTTAATTGATTTGAACAAGTCAAGTCCACCAGCAAACCAGCCCAGGACGACTTAGCGTGCTGGCAGAGTTCACTGTCACCACCACGTCCGAATGGCTGTGATGTGGGAGGAGAGGGAGCAGGCCCTCTGCCATCCCACTGTGGATGTTCTGTGTGGAGGTAAGTGCTTTTCTTGTTCCTAGGGCTTAACGGCAGGAAGTATTTAGGTCACATTCAGGCAATGGCATTTCTTGTGATGTGGTCACTCTCACTAGACGTGGACTGGCCCCAGCATCCCATCTGGCTATGGGAATCCTCACACTGCACATTGTACCAGCTAAAGGGCTTATGTCATTTACCCCACTGCAAATTCACAACCCATCTTCCCTGGGCCAGATGCCCAGGAGGGGCTTGGGGTGGGGGGTCCACGAAGAAAGGACAGTCAGCCTCTCTCAAGGGACTTGTCCAAAGACACCCAGCGTGTAGGTGGCAGACCAGGATGTGAATCACTTCCTGATGTCTAGCCAGGGGTTCCCAGGCGTGTTTCTTAGAGACCCAGACAAAAATCAAGGTCAGAAATCCCTCTGGGATTCTCTCTTTTGTTGTCATCATTGGCAAAATAATAGGGTGTCCAGCAAGATCAGGGAAGTTGGCATTTCCTGGACATGTTATGCTGTGGCTCTTGCCCTATTTCCTTTTCATGATCAGTCCCTTTCCTGAAAGGCCCCTTTCACCCAACTTCTCCTGGGGGGCTGCTCCTCATCTTTCCTCCTCAGGACCCAGGTCACTACTTCCTTCTCCAGGAGGTCTGCCTTTGTCCTCCCCATTGGACCAGGTGCTCACCCTTTGTGCTGGGAGAGACACTTCTCTCCAATAGATCGTTTACGCACGTTATATTTCTGTTGTGTGGGCTGCCTTCCCCACCTCAGGGTGGTCTCCTCAAGGACTGAACCACATCCTATCCCCCCCGCCCCCCGGTTCCCTACTGCCTGATTGCCATGACAAGCACAGAGTAGGCAGTGAGTTAATGATTGTTGAGGAAATGAATTCAGGTAGTGTGCATTCATCCATCTGTGAGCATATTCAATAGACAAGTCAAAGAAGAGCACATCATTAGAGGTGCATTAAAAGCAAGGAAATAGGGCTACTTTTCCCAATATTACATGTCATCTTGACCTAGATAAACACTAAGATTTGTTCTGAATCTGTGGTTCTCTGACTTCCAGCAGAGGGGAGGCTAACCTTCCCAGTTATCTAATGTGATGGAATTGGGTTTCTCACCATTTTTAATAGAACTGAAGACTCTCTAGACTTTATTAGCTTACTGAGTTGGTCAAAACGTTATAAATTATGGAAACGCAAGGCCAGGCAATGTATTCCCTGGTGGCAATAAATTATGTAATATTGTCTATAATACACACTCCTGAAATTTCAAAACATTCTTGCAGTTTTGTACTTTTTAATATAGACTATAACATGCACAGAAAGTACATGTACTATATATTGTTTAAGGACAACAGGAAACATAAACACCCATGCTTGAGAAATAGCCAACATGAAGTTTGAGAAAAGAAACATGACCAATGATTTTGAAGCATCCAGCTGCCACTTCCCAGTGACAAACACCGTCTTCCCGATGGATTGTATTTTAATTCCCGTTTCCTTCATGAACTTACTATCTGTCATCTATCTGCCTAGTTGATATATTGTTTAGATTTACGTATTCTTAAGTTGATTATACTGTTTATGTTATACTGCAAGATGCCTTTTTTCACTAGATACGGTGTTTTTGAGCTTCATCCATGTTGATGTGTGTGGCTAAGGTCCGTATGATGTACACAGTATTCCTATTTTGTGACCATCTCATAATGCATTTATGCAATATTCTATCAGAGATTGTGTAAATGTCTTTGTTCATGTTTTCTTGGCTCATGAACAAGTGTTTCTAGGGGAGGTCCCTAGACTAGAAGTTGCCTCATTTAGCTTTCTAGACAGTTCCAGAAAGCCTTCTAGCACGATTGTCCCAATCTACACCCCACCAGCTGATAGGGATGCCCCTGCTTCATAGCATCCCTGATACCTGGTTTTGTTAGAATGGTTTTATTTCCACCAGGGTTTTAATTTGCACTCACTCCATCACTAACAGATGAGGCTG
The DNA here is from genome assembly GCF_002201575.2 of Neomonachus schauinslandi. Classification (NCBI taxonomy): domain Eukaryota; kingdom Metazoa; phylum Chordata; class Mammalia; order Carnivora; family Phocidae; genus Neomonachus; species Neomonachus schauinslandi. Next base: position 3,846,658 of record NC_058412.1, on the reverse strand, counting down.
GCCCATTGCCATGCCCTGGAACAGGAATGGGAGCCAGTCATGTTGGTGGCCATGGGTCTGAGGCCTCTGTGTCCTTCTCCACTGACTTTTATAGGTGGGAAGGTATGTGTTTGAATGAGGCAGGCATGAGTTTGCCAGTTCTGCCTCTCACTGGAAATGCAATCTTGGCACAGTCCCATCCTCTTCCTAAGCATGAGAGGCTATAAAATGAGAATAATAATCCCTACCCTGTGAGGTTGTGATGAGGTGGAAATGAGATGCTATGTGTAAAGCACATGGTAGTTACTGTTTCTAGATGTCACAATATTTCGTATGTCCCTCACATTTTATCCCGTTCTCCTAACTCAGAAGCAATCTTCTTTGATGGACAGTGCTTGGATATCCAGGATACAGGTTAAAATGTTTTAACATCCACCAAAATTTCCCCATTTAGAGCTTGGGTAGCTCAGCCTCAAGCTGAGAACTTTCTATAAGTTAACATTTCTTGGCCAAGGGAATCTTAAGTAGTTGCCAGGGTCTCACCTACCTGTCAGGAAACAGAGCAGAGATTCAATGAAAGAAGGGAGGGCTGGTAACCCAGGAGGAGGAGTGGTACCCAGGGCCTTGTCTTGGGGAGACACAGGCAAGGTCACCCTCACAGTAGGTCCTACAAGAAAAGCAAAGATGAAGAGAGGAGTGGGCAAGGTCAAGCATCGTAGAAGCTGTGAATAAATGACAAAACCTAGTAAATCAAACTAAGTTGAAGGCAGAGGTGGGCAGGGAGGGGTCAGATGCTGGGTCAACACAATAGAGACAGCAAATCCGTCGTGGAACTGGCTTGAGAATCTGACGCCAAGAAACCTGTCAGTCACAGTCAACAAAGGCTGACCAGGGGTAAGACAGAAGGCTAGCCAGGAAATAGTCTTCGAATCCCAATTGTGTGTCAAGTGCCTTCCTAGGCCCTGAGAATATGAAAACATTCTTGATCCCACCTTCTAGGACTTAGGGGATAGAGTAAAAATCAAATGCCAAGAAAACAGTGGCAGAGAGTAGAGCATAGATGCCCAACCACATGAAGTGGTCAGAAGACACTAGAGGATTCTAGAAGAGTGTCGAAGAGAGGTGCTCCATCCAGCCCTCTGTAAGAACCCACAGGAGGAAGTCACATGTCGCAGAACCTTCCAGAAAGCAGCCGGTGAACAGTAGGCATGGGGAAGGAACTGAAAACAGTCAAGTTTGCGTAGAGACAGGACAGCAAAAAGGAGCATAATGTTCGAGGAGACTGAGAGGAAGACAAAATCACAGAGCACCGTACCCGGTAGGTAGGTACAAAGGTCTGGGCTTTGTTCCAAGGAGACAGAAAAGCATGGGTGATTTTGAAGTTGGAAGGTCTCATACTGTGTCTGCTAAATTCCAAGGAGACCCTTTGAAAGGCTGCTGTAGTTGTACAAGTGATTCTGGATGGTGGCCTGAAATGTGGTGAAAATGTGTGGAGAAACTATGCTAAAATTTCAGATAGGTCAGGAAAGTTCTCATGAAAGTAGATTGTATGGTGTTGCTCCTGAACCACTGGTTTATTGTACTTTTAAGCGGGGAGACTTAAATTACTAATGTTTATGTGTTCTCATCCAATCTTCTTTATTTGTAGCATATATGGTTAAAAATTGGGAGGAAACAGAGTGTTAAAGAAAGGAGCATTGGCCTGGCTCTGTGGATCAAGGTTTTCGATCCTGATTCCATCATTCCTTTTTGTATAACTTCACTTACCTAATGCGCTATGGTCTGTGGCCCTGGCTCTTCTTTGTGAAATGATGGGATTTGAACACAGTTTTGTTTTGTTTTATTCAAATTCTTGGCAAATGTAAGATTAAATATGGACTTAGAAATAGTGCTTGTTCCAACGTAAGAAAGCATTGAGGTCGATGCTTTTTTATGTTCGATTAAAATTATTCGGGGTTATTCTAAAATCAGAAAATCAGTAAAAGCAAGACATAGACAGCTACATTTATAAGTTTGATTGTAGGGTCTGGGTAATATGTGAAGATCATATCATTGTTTTAAACAGTATAGGAGAAGAAGAGAATGTTTCTCCTAATAATATAGGCCATGATCAAAACACCCCTCAGCATCCAGTGCCATCACTCACTGCCAGGTCCCCACGAATGCCTCAGTTCCAGACCTCAACAGTCTTGGCATCCAGATGCAGGGATGCAGGACATGATACTCCACCTATTACAGGATGAGCAGATACTGCCCTGCCATTTTGTGGAGAAGCCTGCTGAGCTTAGGTATGAAAAGAGGTTATTGAACTTTCCCAAGTTTGGGAGATGGCAAGAGGTGGAGAAATGGATCCACATCTAGGGCGTTTGCATTTAACACACGCTTTGATGGTTGAGTTGGTAAGGAAAGGATTCAACCCCATCCTCAGAAAAATAAACCTCACTCACGCATAAACACACTTCTACGGACTGAATGTTTGTGCCTTCGCCCGAAATCACATTTATACACTCTGCCCCATCACCAATGTCATAGCCCCAGAGTGGTGATGGGGTCATGGAGCAGAGCCCCATGAATGAAATTAGTGCCTTTAAAAGAAGAGACATGAGAGAGATTCTGTCTTTCCCCCACCCCCATGTGAAGATAATGCAAGAAGATGGCCATCTGTCTCCACCAGAACCCCACCAGGCTGGCACTCTGATCTCAAACTTCCAGCCTCCAAACTTGTGACAGAAATATGTTGTTTATTCAGACTACTCAGTCTGTGGTGTTTGTTATAGCAGCCTGAACTAACAAAGACACACACACACACAAACACACACACATACACCCTGAAATTTGGCAATAAATGTAGGCAATTTTCTTTCAATACACCTCCAGCTTTAAAAGTCAAGGTGTTCAGTTAGAATGACAAAAATTGATGAGGCAAGAAACAACAAATGTTGGAGAGGTTGTGGAGAAAAGGGAACCCTCTTACACTGTTGGTGGGAATGCAAGTTGGTACAGCCACTTTGGAAAACAGTGTGAAGGTGCCTCAAAAAATTAAAAATAGAGCTACCCTATGACCCAGCAATTGCACTCCTGGGTATTTACCCCAAAGACACAGATGTAGTGAAAAGAAAGGCCATATGCACCCCAATGTTCATAGCAGCAATGTCCACAATAGCCAAACTTTGGAAAGAGCCGAGATGCCCTTCAACAGATGAATGGATAAAGAAGATGTGGTCCATATATACAATGGAATATTACTCAGCCATCAGGAAGGATGCATACCCAACTTTTACATCAACATGGATGGGACTAGAGGAGATTATGCTAAGCGAAATAAGTCAAGCAGAGAAAGTCAATTATCATATGGCTTCACTTATTTGTGGAACATAAGGAAGAGCATGGAGGACATTAGGAGAATGAAGGGAAAAATGAAGGGGGGGAAATCAGAGGTGGAGACGAACCATGAGAGACTATGGACTCTGAGAAACAAACAGGGTTTTAGAGGGGAGCGGGATGGGGGGATGGGTGAGCCCGGTGACGGGTATTAAGGAGGGCACGTACTGCATGGAGCACTGGATGTTAAACGAAAACAATGGATCTTTGATCACCACATCAAAAACTAATGATGTATTGTATGGTGAGTAACATAACATAAAATAAAATTTAAAAAATTTAAAAAATAAAATAAGTAAAATAAAAGGCAAGGTGTTTACATGGCTCCAGGGGATGAGTCTCTATTGAGAAAAATCTTCCAGATCTCAACTTTAACTGACAATATTCTCTGATTATCTCTGTCACTGGCAGAGACCCCTAAGGTATTTGTGGAACCTCTGCATTCAGAAGACTTCACCTAAAACATCAGTCATGCCAGGTTCTAGACATCTGGCCTTTCTTGACATTGCACATGATTGCAAGCATGGGCAGGGAAAGCCTAAGGACTCAGTATTCATTGGCTGAAGACAAGGCAGAGTGAGAAAGACAGAGTAAGGTTCTTTGGGACCAACCGGAGCAGAGGTGCCCTGGGGACCAGGATGCCAGTGACAGATATGAGATCAGTGGGGGACAGACTTTGTGGTGGTCAATGGAATTAAATAAGGAGGAATTTGATTAGAAAGAGTAACAGGTGAGCAATGACAGAAAATGGAAAGAACATGAGCTTCTGACAGGCAAAGATGAGTTCTTGTAGAAATTAAAGAAGCATGAGTCCACATAAATAATGAGTAAGACAGAAACACATCGAATTGGAAAGAATTGTGCATGAGAATGAAGCAGCACCAGCTGTTGTGGTCGTGACTTGTTGGTGCTTTTGGCCGCATGGATGGTGGCCCCACACCCCAGGAGGCAGGAGTGGGGAGAAGTGGATGGATGGGGAGAGTGGGGATGCCAGGCTGCCTCGGTCTATGTGCATGGGAGGTCCACGCTGGGCCTCTCAGGATCTGTGGAGGGCAATTTTAATGGTAATTGGAGTCCCAGCAAATTCTCAGGAGTGCAAGAGAAATATGTTTTCCAGCTCTTGTTTTGACTGTCTGGGCAGAAATGGGTATTAAATCCCTACGCTATTTTGGCACCAGGTTTTTCTGTCTTGATTTTGTAAGCCTAAGGCCTGTTGTTTCTACAGCCCATTCATATTTATCCATTGAGACTAATCACTTTAGCTCAGTTACAGTGCCCCCATCATCTGAGCACTGGCCTTGGCTCCTTTTTTCCCCGAGCTGAAGCTCTGTGTTGATCAAACACCCAGGAGCTGGTGGAGCTCGAATGTATGTGTTCCATGCCTTGTACAGAGAGGAAGTTCCTGTGGCCTGTTTTCTTTCTGACTCATCCTTGTTGTTGTCAGATCTACTCATGGAGGATTATTTCACATTTCTTCTGGGTCTTCTTTGGAGCAGGCTCATAAATACCTTCCTTTCTCATATCTTACTTCCTAACCAGGCTGAAATGTTTAGGATTTCCCTCCTAGACCAGGCCTCCTCTTCTCTTTGTTCACACTACTCTATGCACCAGGCTAGGAACTCATGCTCCTCTTTAGCTTGGTTATCTTGGCCTCTGGGGAGCTATCCTCACTGCCCTCCCTTCTTCCCTCTACTGAACTGATGCTTCCCTACGTGCCCCACCTTATCTTTAACAAAACGTTTTCTTTCATTCAATCTTTCACTCACTCGTGCATTTAAGCACATAGTCATTGAGCACCTAATGGTACTGGATTGCCAGTGTGATAAAGGAATTATGCTCGGTCCTACCTCTCATGGATTCCACAGTTCTTATTTATTAAGCATTTATTATGTGCTAGACACAGTCCTCACCTATAGAGATATAATGGTGAATAAGCATTCTACCTTCATTGGCTGGTGAGAGAGGTGAATCAAATAATCATAACAAGAGATATGTGATTATCTCTCATGCAGATGGATGCTCTGAAGAAAAATAAATTTTCTATGAGATCTTATTACAAGCAAACTAAGAGGTCAAGGAAATTCTCTCTGAGAAAACAAGCTTTGAACTGTTGTCTGAAGGAAAAGTAGGGTTAATTAGACAAAGTAGTTGGACAAGAGCTCCCCAAAATGTGGGAACAGCATGTTCAAAGGCCATGTGGTGGGAAGGAACTAGCACATTTCCATACCTGACAGACAAAACGCAAAGAAAGTAGAAAACATGAGACCCTGAAAAGTAAGCAGATGACAGAGTCAGCAGAGCCATATTGGCTCTTTAAGAATCTGATTTTTATGTTAAAAGTGGTGGAAAGACATCAGAGTTTTCATGCTACAGGAGAAAAAATGTGAACTAGAGGGAACCATGATAAGATGTTGGTAAACTAGTTACAGTCAAATGTAGGTAAGAATGGAGGAGAACTTATGTCAGGGGGTTGGCGGTAGAGAATATTTAATGAATAATCAAATTTGGAACATTTGTTTATGGATCTGATGTGGAAAAATAACAAGTGGGAGTATTTCAAAGATCATTCCTAGTTTCCTGGTTTTTACAGCAGGGAGATACTGCCTGTGCCATGAAGGTGGGAGAAACAGAGGGGAGCAGGTTTAGAAGAGATTACAAGGACAGTATCAGATATGTTGAGTTTGAGATGTCCTTGAGATAGCCAAGTGTTGACCTTTGTGCTGAGTGTTAACTCAGCAAAGTAAGTTGAGGTTTAATTCTGTTCATAATTGAATCAGGCCACATAGTGGTCATGCTGTCCACAGTCTATTAAACATAAAGTGCATTTGTTCTCATTGAAGTAATCAGCAAGTGCTGGTTTCATCCTCAAGAGCTTCAGGGAAAACCAACCAGTTCTATGGATGCTTAAAAACAACTAGTTTTATGGGTTTTTCCTCTAAAGTCCATCTGTCATTGAAGAACTATAATTCAGTATTGGCTTTAGGATTGGTTCAGTATAACAGAAACAGAGAGAGAAAGAGGGGACTGATGGAAGGAATCATCACCCTTTTTCCTCATTCTAATCATGACGTGGCGCCACATGGATCATCAAGAAATTGCTGATTTGAAGGGCACCTGGGTGGCTCAGTCAGTTAAACATCTAACTCTTGATTTCAGCTCATATCATGATCTCAGGGTCCTGGAATGGAGTCCTGGGATGGAGTCTCTCTCTCTCCTCTCCCCCTGCCTCTCCCTGCATCCTCACGTTCTCTCTCTGTCTCTCTCTCAAATAAATAAATAAGTCTTAAAAAAAAAAAAAGAAGTTGCTGAGATCCATCTCTCTCTCTCTCATCACTTCTCCTAATGCACTCTTTTATTTACTTGTCTACAAGGTACATTAATTAACAAATAGAAAAGTCAAATGGAACACAAGCGAAAGTCTCTGAATCAGGTTCTGGATTTCAACCCAGCTCACTCCTTACCGACTGAGCATTCTGGATGAATTCCTTTTAAACTCTATCTCTGATCTTCCACGTACAATAAAACAAACAAAGAAACAAAATGAGCTTGCAGAGGACTAGATAGAATATATGTAGGTCAGCCAAGGCAGCATTTGACCTATTATGGTAATTCAGTAACTGATCACTGTTTTTACTACACTTTTCAAGGATCAGCCTTCTTGAAAATTGCTACCATAGAGTATGTCATTTCTCTCCTCCAGGACCACCACAGCTGAAAATGTTTCAAGCAGATGTTATCATTGCTCTTGTAATAGGAATCTGGATAAAAGGCAAATATAAGATGATTTTTACTTGTAAGTAAAAATGGTGGATTGACTGGGCGCCTGGGTGGCTCAGTCGTTAAGTGTCTGCCTTCGGCTCAGGTCATGATCCCAGGGTCCTGGGATCCAGTCCCACATCAGGCTCCCTGCTCTGCAGGAAATCTGCTTCTCGCTCTCCCACTCCCTCTGCTTGTGTTCCTGCTCTCGCTATCTCTCTCTCTGTCAAATAAATAAATAAAATCTTTTAAAAAAAATGGTGGATTGACCACATGCATATTTATTTTTGCTTCTTCTTATTCCTCCTCTAAAACTACACTGAAAGGGTTTTTTTTTAAAAAGACATAGATCCCAAAAATGGGGGAGTAGGAGAGAAGACAACTCCAAATTTTGGTAGTTGGAGTAGCAAATCCAAGAAAGCAAATCCTAGAACTGCAGTGGAAAAAAAGAAAAACTAACTTCATCTGTGGCAAGAGTCCTCAGAAGACTCCATAACTCACAGCACCAGGCAATCCCCTCCCCACGCACGAAGCTGCTGCCCTATTTCTCCTGTGGGAGACTGGGGGATCTTTTTTTATTATATTCTGTTAATCACCATACATTACATCATTAGTTTTTGATGTAGTGTTCCATGATTCATTGTTTGCATATAGCACCCAGTACTCCATGCAGAACGTGCCCTCTTTAATACCCAACACCAGGCTAACCCATCCCCCCCACCCCTCTCCCCTCTAGAACCCTGAGTTTGATTTTCAGAGTCCATCGTCTCTCATGGTTCGTCTCCCCTCCGATTTCCCCCATTCATTCTTCCTCTCCTGCCATCTTCTTCTTCTTCTTCTTTTTTTTTTTTTAACATATAATGTATTATTTGTTTCAGAGGTACAGGTCTGAAGACTGGGGGATTTTATTCTCTGAAGCTGGTACCAGAGGATTTCGGGGTGGCAGAGGCACCCTTATCAAATAAGAGTAATGAGTGGATAGGAGCCTACGGAGGACTGCGGTCTGAGACTCCCAGCTCTCTCATCTCTGTGCTCCTATGACAGCCACTCTTTCCTCTCCAGGTAGAAGATTCTAAGTCTTCTTTATAAAATCCCAGTCAGCCTGGGGTGTCTGGGTGGCTCAGTCATTAAGCATCTGCCTTCAGCTCAGGTCATGATCCCAGGGTCCTGGGATTGAGCCCCGCATTGGGCTCCCTGCTCTGCGGGAAGCCTGCTTCTCCCTCTTCCACTCCCCCTGCTTGTGCTCCCTCTCTTGCTGTGTCTCTCTCTGTCAAATAAATAAATAAAATCCTTTTAAAAAATAAAATAAAATCCCAGTCAGCCTCAGAAGAAAAACTTAGAAACACTGACATCAGGAAGTCTCCAAGAAATGGCCAACCCAGGTCAGCTGACAAACCCTGCCCAAGCACCCAGTGTCTGCACCCAGCTTCTTAATACTCTGTTTTAAAATATGTGCAGATGACCAAGGATTCTTGAAGGAATCCTCTAGCATGAAAGAGACTAAAACACATAGAAAGCACAACTTAGTAGAAACAGAAATTATGTGGAGAGAAAAATGAAAACATCAACAAAACTATATTATATTTTCCAAAAAGTAAGAGAAGCAAAGAACAAAAGTAGCCTTCTTGAAGAATGACATATATATAATGTATATGTATATACATACTTACACATATATAATATGTGTACATGTATATATGTATATGATTGCTGAAATGGAAAGAGCTTTTGATAGAAGAGCTGGAAGATAAAAGTGATTAGAACAATAGAAAAAGAACTTAAGAGTTGTAACACTAAGAAAGAAAAGAAAATCAGAACACAAGCTCAAGAGGTATGGTGATGGGAAAACACGAGTTCTAGAAATCAAGAACAAAGAATACAGAGTGGAGGAAATCATGAATAAAGTTATTCAAAAGAACTTCTCAGAAGTGAAAGACATGAGTTTCTCTACTGAAATGGCCTGTCATTACCCATGCACGGGATGAAGCTCTGTCCCCACGGTGGGTGATAGCAGTAGTATCTATCTGTTCTCCTTCCCTTCCTCACCCAGCCTTGCTTCGCTGTGGGCAGAGAAACTTCCTTGCTCTTCTGATGTTGAGTTTGGCCATGTGACTTGCATCAGACAACAAAATACAACGAAATACAACTTCACATGCGCGTGTGTCATTTGACTTGACTCCTTTCCCTTCTGCCTTCAGTAAGCTGATATTCCTTCAGCCTGGCCCCCAAATGAGAAACACAGCACCTGAATTTGACCCATAAATATACACAGAACCATAGGTAATTGACCTGCAGACCCATGAGTGAGAAGAGCCACTGATATGAGGAGCCATTTGTTATGCAGCATTATTGCAACAAAAATAATCTAAAATACCCACTAAGAAGCATTATCGGGAGCAGTATGAACAAAGAAAAAACCCTAAAAGAGTTCACAGAGAAAAAACAATTTGTTTACAAATAATTAAAAAAAAACAGAATGAGTTCAGATTTTATGAAAGGAAGCTGGGACCTAAAAAATAAAGAAGAAGAAGAAGGAGAAGGTGAAGAGGAAGAGGAAGAGGAAGAAGAAGAAGAAGAGGAAGAAAAAGAAGGAGAGGAAGGAGAGGAAGAAGAAGAAATAGAAGAATGTCTTCAAATTTCTGAAGGAGAATTATTTCCAGCCTACATCTTATATAATGAGAGACATTTTCAGACATGCTAGCTCTCAAAAAATTTACCTCTCATATTCACTTCCTCAGAAAATTGATGAGGAAAGCAAAGCAAGGGAATTAAACAAGAAGATATGGGATACAGAAAAGATGAAATGGAACATAAAAGAAGAAAAATAGTTTTCTAGGATGATGGTAAAGGGGGACTCCAGATAACACCTGGATGCGTGGAAGCTGTAAGACTCAGGACAGACCAACTGAGGGTGTTTTCACTATGCCTTTTGCATTAGCAACAACAAAAGATAGGAGACAGGAAAGAAAAGAAGTCATAAGATGCAGAATCCAAGACTCCTACTCAAGAGAAGGGTAATTCCCAGGATGCTGGTGATGTGAAGCCCAGGATCAGAGCTACGCAGGTATCCTAGAGAGCATCCGGTCCTGAAGGAAGACAATGAGGTCTCCCAGAGCATCTCCAAGAAAGAAAATATGAAATGATAAATTACTTGACATGACTGACCTTGCAGAAAATTGTATAAAGAGGAAGATGTTGAAAGAATGAGTGAGGAGTAAAAAAATCCAAAGAAATACAAAACAATTATTAACTTCAAGAAAAACATAAAGGAAATGTAATCATAATACACTACAATGCTAAGCTATGAATGTTTGCATAGCCTAATAGTAAGAACACTAAATATTGATTTAACCAAAATTTTCAAAATTACAATTTAGGAGAACTGGAGAGCAAAAAGAAGAAAATGGTGGTACAGGAGAACTAAATTCTCATCTGCCATGATAGAAATTAGATAGGTAATATCTAAAATTGATTAATCAAAAGATAGTAGGCATATAAATATTTTTAAAGCCTCAGAAAAATCTAAAAAAATTGAAAACTGTTGCCTCTGAGGAGAAGATGAGGTAAAATGAGGAACAGTAGAAGAAGGAGCGATGTATTTTATCATAAAACCTTTATTAATATTCAGTAAAATATTATTTAATCATAAAACTTTTTAAAAAGTCTCACAGATCCCAGTTCTGTAGTTCAAAGACACATACGACATAGTGTAATGAATCAACATTCAGTCTAGAAAGTTTATGTAGGTTGTGGATGCTGAGTTAGTTGTCAAGTTTGTTTTGTTTTTTAATTTGCTGATCATCTCACAGTTAAGTAAACAATGAAATTGGTACTAGAATCTCCTCATTCTCCACGGCACAGGTGGGGTATCCTGCCACATTGTTACAACACAGACTTGATGGAAATGAACGGCTGGCAGAGGGCCAGGCCTGAGAGCAGGCACATTCAGTGTGGGTTTTGGAATGGTTAGCGAGGACACAAGGTCATGTTTTTCACCTATAGATTGATCCCTGCAGCTTCATGGGGCCTCAGAAATTCCCACTAATCCCAAACAGCTGCCTTGGAAATGTATCATGAGTTCTTTATTAGTTCTCTCATGCAACAAGTAGTTATTTAGCACCTACTACTTTTCAGGCACTTTTACCATGGGCTGGGAATTTCAAAAGGAGAAATGATTTGGTTGCAGAGAAAAGAGTTTTTTGTTCGTTTGGTTGTTTGTTTGTTTGTTTTGGGGGGTGGGGAATGGTTCTCTATCAGAATGGGAGAAATATCTTGAAATTTATATTGTACGTTCAATTAACAAAACCTTTTTACATTTACTATTTCATCTGATTCTCACCAAAAAAGACTGTATCATATATATTTGATACTCTCATTTGACAGATGGGAGATCTAAGTCTCAGGGAGATAAAATAATTGTTAAGTTCACAGAGCTCACATAGGATAAATTTCCGGCTTTGAATACATCTTTTCTGAGGCCAAGTCTGGGAGTCTTTAAATGACACCACACTACCTTTGGAAATGACTCGCCCACCCTCCTCATTCAACAGAAAACAGAACAGCTATAGCTCGTCCCACAACTGGATGGGAAACTGAGTCTAGCTGTTGAATGACTACAACGTAGTTCCTTTGATTGCTATTAGCTACACCCGTTGGTACCTTCAGTGATTTCCCAAGATTAACTATGAGTGGTGCAACAGGCTCTTAAATGCCATCCCAGTCCACTGTGGCACCCCCCAGCAATCCTCTCCCAAGTTAGGGTTATGATGACGGTACTGGTTTTCGCTGGAAGCAACCCCATTCTTCCTGGAGGAAGCATGGCTGAATAGGTACATCTGTGACCTCAACCGGTAAACTGATGTTGTAATTGGAGCCATGCCTGTTCTACGGATGGTTAGGTTTACTCATTTCTAGACTCCCTTAGGCTTCGAAGTTTACATCCATTGAACTGGGCAGCTTTCCATGCCAGACCTATAAGCCTTCTGAATTCCAAGGTGAGTACAACCCGGTCCTTATCATGGCCCTGGGAGTTCAGGATGTGGAATGAAGGATGGACAGGTGACTTCAGCAATGTGATGGGCACTGTGCTAGGGATGAGGAAAAGGTTTCATGCAAACATAAAGACTGGCAGCATGGAGATGAGGGAGGAAAAAGGCAGGGCTGCTCGTCTTCCCAGTCGTTTCCTGTTTGCTTGAAATCTGTAACTAGACACTTGCACATTCATTTTTAGGGTCTGCCGTTCCAAGTACATATACTCTCACAGCACTTACCATAAACTTCATTTACATATTCATTTGTGTTTATTGAATTAATGTCTTTTTTGCATACTGAATAGAAAGCTGCATGAGGGCAAGAAGTGGGTCTGTTTTTATTACTCCCTGCATATAACTCTGAGGCTTGCTCAACACCAGGCGTGAAGGTTTGATGCTCGCTAAGTATTTTTCAACGAGTGGAGGGGTGCTTAAGAGTGACCATGTGTGTTTATGCTTTCTTGTGAAAATGTACCTTTCCAAGTCTCAGGATTTTGAACCTCATTATTAGGATTATGAGTTGAAGATTTCGATCACATAGAATTACTTTGTCAGAAGACAATCACAATAGGTGATTCATGAGGCAACAAACTTTATGAGCCTCAAGACTTTATTTCCAATTAATTAGAAGCCTAATTCCTTCTCTGAATGCAGGAGATTGTGGTACACATCGTCCCCTGCACGAGATGCCCATCGTATCTGTCTGTACTGCTGAAATCCTTCTGGGCTCACGGTGAATTAAAACAGTTGGTGAACACAGTAAAATCGCGTCCGTGAGGTTACTTTCTTGACCTTCCCTGTACAGATGCTGGTTTTGTCATTTACTTAATTCTCATGACTGTTTCAAAGGCACACATTGCTTGCCCAGATCCAGGAGGAGTAAGTACTCATCTAATAGCAACGATGTTCCCTTGCCCGCCCACTCAACAATCCAGAAATCAACCAGAAAACTGCAACAAACTGGCCTCAGTTAAATTCCAATTTTTAGGGACAACTGGGTGCTCTGTCAGTTGGGTGTCTGGGCCTATTCCTGGACTGGTTGCCCCGCAGCCACACCTCGGTACCAGACTGGTGACAGGAAAGGGGTGCTGGGAATCGGTGAGCACGAGCTCGGCCCAGTGCCCGACAGTTCCTGCCCCAGGGGAATCCCCATCCTTCTCAGTAGGAGCAGCTAATCTGCTCAGGGCCTTGGTCTGGCTCAGGGGGGCTGCAGTAGGAATGTGGTTGAGGCTAAGACTCCCTTCCGAGACCTGAAAAGCCCAGAAGGAAAAGAGGCTGAGGATGAAAAGGTTTTTAAGGGGATGGGGAGTCTAATTCTAAATCTGAAAGATCATCTTTTTAAGCTAAAACCTTGAGATTTTGGTTGACCTACACTCAACAAATACTTGAGATGTCAGCTATGAATAAAGAAACTTCTGGGAAGAAGGGACACAGACTCTGGTAAGAGCAGCTCTGGCTCCCCAGGAGCACCAGCCTCACAGAGGGTAAGGCACAAGGGAACACCTGAACAGCCGGTGATCCCTGCTAAGTAGAGGAACGAACTAGGCTGAGGACACAGGGAGACACACGGCTGGCAGGAATCTGGATCAGGGAGGCTGGTCAAGAAAGTGGTGCAGAGAAGCCTCCATTCATACCAACACAGTTGCTGAGCACCCTTCTGAGCCCTGATTGAGAGAGAGCAGAGAATGAGAACGGAGAGTAGGGTCAGCAGTGAGTGCTCATTACGGGCATTGGGGGGCAAATGCTGAAAGAAAAGCCAGGAGACTTTCAGAGCATGGAAAGAGAATGAGCAGGCAAACAGGACACGTGCACTCGTGTCCCGCTCTCCCACGGGAGCAGGTTCCGTCTCTACTGGACTGAAAGAGAAGTACCCAGCTTGTTGAAAGCCTGAGGCAATGGCATACCCCAGGTGGAAGGCAAGCCCGTGAAGAGAGGCCGCCCTGGGACTGCTCTGTGCATGCTCTCTGCCCCTGGCCCCCCACACCCCCCCGGCCCCAGAATATGCTCCACCACATCGCACCGTCCCTCTGCCCTCTCGGGACGCGTTCCACTCCATCCTTCCAGTGAGGAAATGGACACTCAGGGTCATTAGGGAAAAACTCAAATGTCACATGCCATGTGGTGGCAGAATCAGAACTCAAATCCGTGATTGCATGATTCCAAATCTTACGGTTTTTAGTTGATTATTTTTCCCACTAAGACCATGCAACTAGTAGGTCAGTCTTTGAAATGTTACTGAATTGTTCAAAAGCATTCTGTCCCCTTAGGAGTCATTGGGTTTTTGTTCTCTTATAATATTAATTTTTTAACTCAGGAATAAAAAACTGATGAAAATAATGATTAAAAAATACTTCTTCTCAGTAGTGCTGCTAGAGAATACTATAATAATTCATAAGTGCAAATCTAGAAACCTACTTGAAGTCATTGAAAGTCGAGTACTTGAAGTCAATGAAACAGACCACAGGATAAAAAAAAAAAAGAATTTTAATAGGAAAATCAGGTTTTACCTCATTTGAGCAGCTGGAGTCGGAAGATTAGGACCTCCTTGTGGCCGTGAGAATGGTTGGCTAGTATGTCTCTCTTTGCACGTCCTCTTTACTTTCTTAACAATTTGCTCTGATGCAGGAATAAGAGACACCTACTAAATGCCAATCCTGACTTGGCCAAAAAGAAAACATTCTACTTAATGCGAGTTTACTTCAAAGGTCTACTGCAGAAATTGCCAGCATCATTAACGTTAATCCAAAAAAAAAAAAAAAATTCACACAAGGCTAGAAAATCTACAATTCCCTTCTTGACATAATGACACATAATATATTCCATGGGATTAAGCATTCTAGTGTAGGGCAAAGAAATAGCATTTGGCAAATTACTAGTCTCTATGGACAAAATCATACTTTAGTATATTAAAAAAGTGAATTCATCTCAGCAGTGGAAAAACAACCTCCTGTTTAGCCATCTCAAGAGACAATGCTTCCAGGGGAACAGCCAAAGTTTTAAGGGTGAGGTTACTAATTCACCTGCAAATACGTCGTACTGAGCTCATGTAGTTATTGATGTTAGTGCTTTATATTTGAATTAGTTGCCAACACTGGAAATCAGGCTCAGCTTGAAATATAAAAAGGTCTGGTGGCACTGCTCTGACATGCCCCCTTTGCAGCAATCGGCTGCCCCTTCAGAAGGAACTTGTGATCTCTGGTTGTTCTCAATCTCTGCTCCTCTCTGTTGCCTGGTCGTTGGACTACATCTCCATTTATCTGACCGATATGGCCATGTTTGTCACTCCTGGTGTAGGATCCACTGACCTAGGAAGAGCTGCACTGTGGGGGTATTCCGAGGAGGCAGCAGACAGGGGTGGTACAAATTCACAGGAGAAGACCAGTTCATAAGCATATGAAGCGTGTCCCCAAACATGTCATGTAGGAATGCGTGATCATGGGATAAACTGTATGGGCGAGGGTGCTAATGAACAGGTAGGAGGCAAAAGCCCGTGAAGTTGACCTCACAGGAGTATTCCCTGAGAGCCTCACATGTGGTCAGCACTGTGCTGGGTATGTCCTATACTTTGCTTGAACACCTCCAGCAACAAGAAACTCACCACCTGTCGAAGCCCCCTTGTCCATTTATGGACATTTAACACTGCAAAACAGAAAAGTGCATGCCATTCCTGAGTATGTACTAAGCTAAGAGTTTAAACATATGACCTAATCTGAATATTCACAGTTATCATATACGGAAAATGCTTTTTTCTTCATTTTATGGAGGAAATGGGGGAGATGTAGAGAGGTTTAGTGATGTGGCCAAGAACACAGCAGGGAAGCAGGGAAACAAGCATTTCCTGGTTATCTGACTCCAAAGCCTGGATGTTATTGGTCTGAAATCCATGGACTTGTAATTACACCAGAGATTTACTAGGTTACCAGTGTGTTAATTCCTAACAGACCAATTCACATTAGAATGATAACACTTGCATGGTTTACTGGGTTACTTGCAGAGGGACTGACATTGCACGAGGCCTCCTGGATTCACTGGGCTTTAAACACAAAGGAATGTCTCTCCAGGAGCAGGGTTTCAGGCACTGGGGGCGCTGCTTGGCTGAGTAAGACGTGCACACCCATAGAACTTCATTCTCTCTGACCTTAACTGATATGCATCCTTGTAAAATGGCCTCCCCTCTCTGGTCCGGGTTTCTTCTTGTGTTAAACGAGAAAATCGTACTTGATTATCTCGGGAAGACTTCCAGCTCAGAGACTGAAACCACAAGATCCTAACTTCATGAGGTTTCACTTTCTTTGACCCCTTCCCAGTAAGGACAGCAGAGATATCCAGACGGTCGGATGGATGGATGGATGGATGGATGAATGAATGAATGAATGAATAAAAGGGTGAGTTGATGAATATTGATGGGAGGTCTAGTTCATGGATCTCGGATTTGGAAAAGTAAGTTTTGTCACATTGCATGTAGGTTCCAAGTTGTCTGAGAGCAATAGTGTGTCCATAAAACTACCTTCCCACCTTGGTTCCATTGCATTTAAGACCCTTACTCTGAAGAAGAGTTCGTGTCAGTAATTCATAAGGTGCTGCCATAATTTAGAGTCAGCATTGTGTGCTGGAGACAGGATGGGCTCTGGAGTAAGACAGGCAGTCTTGGGCCAGGATATCAGTCTTGTACTTATAAACTCCATGATGGGGTACAACGCCACCAAGCCTTAGGTTTTGTCATATAATAATTCTGCATTTTCAGAATTGTTGTGATAGAGGTGATGTATTAAAACATTTAATATGCTTCATAAATAATGGAAACTTAAAGCAGAGTTTGTTATAAAATAGAATGTACGTCTGGAGCAGTCCCTATTGATCTCCAGATGAATGCAGTCTTGTGCACAACTTTACCCATACCAGGGGGAGCAAGAGCCACCCAGCTGAGCCCAGTCAACCCACAGACTTGTGACAGATAATAAATCATTATTATTTTAAGCAATTCAGCTTTAGGGTATTTTCTTCCCCAGTAATGGACCACTGAGATGCTAGGGCTTGACCACCTATCACTGCTGTGGCCTCGAGTTCTCGCTGCTTTCCCTTTTTCATCGAAGTCTTTATTACACTTCATACAGCATGTTGTTCATCTTGTACTTCTATGTGATGGACATGGTTTTGTACAGGAGGCCAGTTGGCGCAAAGTTGACACATGTTCAAGGCTCAATGTTGAACAAATTCCATCACCCATCAGACTTGGAAAACAATCCACACAACATGCCTTGGTTTATGAATCCTAAATCCAAGGGGTGACACCTGCCCGAATTTGAACCTCGTTATTCACCATTCCTGCATATTTTCATCTCTTAAACCTTTTAACTCCAAGATGCCATGGTCCTTTACGCTATGAGGCCTCCCCAAACACTCCCCACCTAGCAAGTAATCTGTCAATTCCTTTAATCCCTCAGTTTAAATCCCCCCTTGCCATTTTTCTAATAAAGCTTGCCCAATCGTCCCCATAAATAGGTCCTTGCTTTTATTGTCTTTCTCAGGGACCTACTAGATTCCTTCAGAGCACTTGTTATTTTTTATTATTTTTATTTACTGTCACTACCTTCCTCGCTAGACTACAAACTCCTTGGCGGCAGGCGTTTTGTTCAGCCCTGCATTCCCAGGCCCATCAAGCAGAGGGTGGGCTCTTCACAAAGAGTTGTTGAATTAATTGAAGATGCATAGCAATTAACTGTAATTCAAGGCAGAAGGACAGGAGCATTATAAATGTCATAAAAGAGTAATCCATGGGAGTTCATGGAAAACTAGTAAGTGGATGGTCCAGGAAGCCTGTCAGAGAAAGCAGACTTCAGTTCGGACTTGGAAGAAAAAGAACAATGTGAATAGTGGGGCTGGAGGAGAAGAAGGCGAAGACGTAAATGCTATGGTGGTGTGTGGGCTTGCGCCCGGACTGGGACACCATTGGTGAGGATGCAGGGACGTGCATCTAAAATGGTTAGTATGGCATGAGAGAGGAAGCCAAACATGTAGATTTGGGCTAGAGAGCCAAAGGTCTAGTCCAAGTGGAGCGTTACACGCCAACACCTATTTTTTGTGGCTCCCAAATAAGACAGCCTGCCCCATTCCCATCCCCCAAAGTAGGAAGCAAATTTGCACACACTCTGACCTATCATTTCTGTCATTTTAGATATCAGCTGGTGGCATCTGAGCAGAGAGCTGATGCACCGTGCTTGATGGAGGCAAATACACACAGAGAAATGCACACACATGCCCCTCAAACCCAGCCCATCGCCCATTATCCACAAGGTGGGTGATGGAATTTTTACAGAGTAAGCAGTAGATGAGATAGCAGAGTGTATCCAAACGATGTCACAGAGGTAACGGGGAGAAGAGTTGGCAGTTGGGAAGGCAGATGTGTTATTTAACTAGGCTCTGACACCCGGGAACGGCCTGATGAACCCCGTTCCCATCCAGTGCCCAGGCTACACCTAGAATATCCGCAGAGAGCCAGCTCCCCTCAGACGCAGGAGCGTGCACAACTGTTAGAGCCTCAGGATCCCCGATGCCCCGCTGGGCTGGCATTCACACTTGCTGTCAGACAGGGGTTATTGCAAATACTTAAGTGAAGAGCCTGGCCCCACTCCCTGAGGAGGGTCTGAACTGAGGCCTCGAACTCCAGCAGCCTGGCTTGCTGAGGACTTATGTACAGATCCTCCTCTATCTTTCCTAGGCAGGGATTTAGAAACCTTTCAACTTTAATTTTCCTTCCAAAATCTGAGTGCCCCTTTCAAAAATTATGTTTTGGAGAAATCTTCTGGGTTACTTTCCCCCTCTCTTTTCCCGTCTTTTGTGAGGATCGCTAGCCAGGTACTCACTACTATCTCAAATATTTTTAAAAGTACACAACTTAAGGGGCTCCTGGGTGGCTCAGTCCATTGAGCAACTGCCTTCGGCTCAGGTCATGATCCAGGGGTCCTGGGATCGAGCTCTCTCTCAAATAAATAAAATTAAAAAAAAAAAGTACACAACTTACTATCAGGAAAACCTGTGTATCTTGTATTCCAACTAAGAAATACAATGTAACAAATGGTGTTGGTGGCTTTCGCCTGACTGTTCTAATTCTGTTTCTCTCCCCAGTTTCCTGCCAGAGGCCCCCAGCGTGCTGAACTTGAGGCTGACTTTGCCAGGTGTTCCAGTGTATTTGAATTCCGTGTGTGCCTGCAGACACACACACGCACACACACACACACACCTGCTAGCCTACCTACCTACTTATTTATTTTTTCTTGACACACTCACACACACACACACACACACACACACACACACATTTTATGGGTTGAATTGTGCCTTCCCCAAAATTCAGTGTTGAAGCCCCAATCCCCAGCATGTCAGAATATCACTATTAGGAGATGGGGCCTTTAAAGAGATGATTAAGTTAGAATGAGGCCATAGGATAGGTTCTCATCCCATATGACTAGTGTCTTTAGAAGAAGAGGAAAAGACTCCAGGAGCATGTGCATGGAGGGAAGACCATGTGAGGACGCAGGAGGAGACAGCCGTCTGCAAGCCAAGGAGAGAGACCTCTGGAGAAGCCAACCCTGTGCACACCTTGATAACAGACTTCTATCTCCCAGAACCCTGAGAAAATGCATTTCTATTGTTGAAGGCCCCCAGCCTGTGGTTTCTTGTTATGGTAGCCCTAGCAAACTAATGCAACCCACCAACAAGATATTGTCCTATTTTCACACTTTAGCAGGTGGAAGTTTAAATAAAAGCACAAGATTTACATAGATACCCTCAAATTAAAAATTTATTAATTAAAAAGGAACATTTAAGCTTTACAGCGGAGAAACCTGACAGACAGCACCTTACTCAAGTGAGCACGGTTAGTAACACCAGGACTGGGTCATACTGACGTCGCGTACCCCTGACATGGTGCACTGGGAAGGGCCCATCACCTCTGGGGTATGCTCCCTGGCACAACCCAGTCTCAATCTAAGTATGAGGAAACAGCAAGCAAATTTACATTGAGAGACATCCTGTAAAATAGCTGTCCAGAACACTTCAAAAGCATTCATGAACGTCATGAGAGACAAGGACAGATGGGGGGCTGTCCCAGAGTGGCAGAGACTAAGGATGTATCGCAACTCAGTGCGATATGGAATCCTGCAACGGTTGATGGGACACGAACATGACGTTAGTGGGATCCACAGATAAAGCCCGACATACATCCAACGCAACTGCACCAATGTGATGTCTGAGCGTGATCGCTGTGCCGTGGTGATGGAAAGGCTGTTACTAGGAGAAGCTGGGTAAAGGGTGTAGGGAGACTCTGTACAATTTTTTGCAATGCTCTTCTAAGTGTATAATTATCTCAATATAAAGAGTTCAAGAAAACAAAAGCAAACAAACCTAATCCACAGGCACCTGCCACCTCATGTTTGAGTTTTCGGAGAGTGATAGAGCGGCCCACAAGCGTTGCATTGGGGAGCAGCGGGTTCTCGTCTGGGCTCCCCTCCTACCTCGCTGATCCGTGTGTCACCCGGAGGCAGCCTCCATTATGAAATGAGACCTCCAATATCGGCCTCACAGGGGTATCACATGAGTGAAACAAGTGAGTGTGTTTGCAGGGAAGGACATGTGGAAAGCTCCTAAAAATGCCCATTTTGTCCTCCACCCATGTCCTCTTCTATTTACATTCAAGTGAGTGAATGACCACACTTCCCCCTTAAGACAGGAGAAGATGATTGCATAAGACGGATGTTATTAGAACCCTGGCAAATGATGTCAATCAAACAAAAGCAGTGGAGATACAGAAGACTTACCAGCAGTGCTCAGTGCCTGGCCCCAGCCTGCTCATGACCCTGGAGTCTGTGGCCTGACCCACCAGGGCCCCTTGCCCTCAGGTTTCAGGGGGGCTCAACATGAGGCACTGGCAGAAAATCGAGGGGTCCAGGAACAAGAAGTCAGGGTCCTTTCTCTGCCTTCTCCCTTCTGCACCCACCTCCCCGCCACCACACCCCCATGGGTAGTCCTTCTTACAGTTCTCAGCTGGGTTCTAAGAACTGCCCTCCCACGTCACTGGACAAGGCTGCTTGGCCATGCATTGCTACCCTCCATCACCTTGACAGACATGGCTGGCAATTCAACCTAAGAGAAGTCTTGCTAAAAAAAGCCAGCTTATCCTGGATCAGTGCTGTGTTTTCATCATTTTCCCCCAATCTCTGACTATGTTTTCTGTTCCTGGTAAACTTCATAATGGACTACAATTCAGGTTAAAAATAAGTATTTATCAGTTAGACCCATTTGGCATCAACCTCAATCCTCTGTAATTTTGTGATTCCTCTGTTGTCAGAGGTGAAGAAAGAGGAGGTGGTTGTGGAAAACCCAGACTTAGAGTGGGTAAATGGTTGTAGATATAAGGACTGTTCTCACTTAGTGCATTGGTGGGATGGGGGGGTCAAAAGAATGACTCCAGGTTCCCATCGGCTGAGAGGCTCTATGTCCCTTATGGTTTGCAACCTCAGGAGGCATCTTGAAATGGTTGTACTGCCTGTGTGAAGCTGGTTCTTCCAGTGGAGAAGAGGCATTCATAGCTCTCTCAGAGGCTGAACAATGGCTCCCCACTTTATGCTGTACTGAACAGAGATTTTGTGTCGGGCATACTAGATGCTTTACGTACCTTCACCACCACCCAGGAAAGTAGAGATTAATGAATTCCCTGATTCTAGGACACACTTAGTCTTCATCGCCTTCACATATGAATTTTGCCAACCTTAAAACTAAATTATTCAACCAATTATTATTACAGTTCTGGTATTTCCACTGATAGAAGCAGACCAATTGTAACTTTAAATGTCACTTGAAATGTCATTAAAATATCATACCTTGTTCTAGTGTTGGTTATAGAAAGGCATTGTACACATGGAATATTGCATGTCATATGCAATTAAAGGTGGTAGAAGTGGCCCAACGGATCAGAACAAGTCATAAAATTTTCGAAGCAAGGAGAACTTGATGTGGCATTCGAGTACTAGATAACGCTGTGTGAAAAAGACCCCATAACTATTTACTTTCTGCATTGGAAGGGGTGTGGACATATCTGTCTTGAAAATTTCTGTTTCTCATTGAAGTTCTTGATCAATATTTTTTAGAATTTCCAGTGGACTAATTATTGGTAGATTTTTGTACATGCCCCCGTTAGTGTTTAGAAAGAATAAATATACTCTTTTTATAGAGTATTCATTTCTCCACTTTTTAATGTGTCTTTATCCACATTCATGTCAGATTTCCATCCATATAAACTCACCTTCAATATATATTCAAATGTATATTAAATATTAACATGGATTAAAAACTCAAGCTCATTAATTGTGTTAATCAAACCTGTAGCTGTAATGAGTTATTATCTACTTTGCTGGTTTCTGAACTATATCTCCAGTAATTTGCTTTCTGTGTTTTGAAGCTACATTGTTGGTAAGAGAAAGTTGATATCTATTTTAACTTTCCAAATAAATATTCTTCTTTGTTACATTCAATGATTTTTGTGTTGAATTCTCTTTTGAGGCCACTGCCTACACTGGATATATTTTTTTTTAATTTTTTTTTTATTCTTATGTTAATCCCCATACATTACATCATTAGTTTTAGATGAAGTGTTCCATGATTCATTGTTTGTGCGTAACACCCAGTGCTCCATGCAGAATGTGCCCTCCTCAATACCCACCACCAGGCTAACCCATCCTCCCACCCCCTTCCCCTCTAGAACCCTCAGTTTGTTTTTCAGGGTCCATCGTCTCTAATGGTTCGTCTATCCCTCCGATTTCCCCCGCCTCATTCTTCCCCTCCCGCTACCTTCTTCTTCTTTTTTTTTCTTAACATGTATTGCATTATTTGTTTCAGAGGTACAGCTCTGAGATTCAACAGTCTTGCACAATTCGCAGCGCTTACCAGAGCACATACCCTCCCCAGTGTCTATCACCCAGTCACCCCATCCCTCCCACCCCACCCACCACTCCAGCAACCCTCAGTTTGTTTCCTGAGATTAAGAATTCCTCATATCAGTGAGATCATATGATACATGTCTTTCTCTGTTTGACTTATTTCACTCAACATAATACCCTCCAGTTCCATCCACGTCATTGCAAATGGCAAGATTTCATTCCTTTTGATGGCTGCATAATATTCCATTGTATATATATACCACCTCTTCTTTATCCATTCATCTGTCCATGGACATCTTGGCTCTTTCCACAGTTTGGCTATTGTGGACATTGCTGCTATAAACATCGGGGTGCACGTACCCCTTCGGATCCCTACTTTTGTATCTTTGGGGTAAATACACAGTAGTGCAATTGCTGGATCATATGGTAGCTCTATTTTCAACTTTTTGAGGAACCTCCATACAGTTTTCCAGAGTGGCTGCACCAGCTTGCATTCCCACCAACAGTGTAGGAGGGTTCCCCGTTCTCCGCATACCCGCCAACATCTGTCCTTTCCTGACTTGTTAATTTTAGCCATTCTGACTGGTGTGAGGTGGTATCTCATTGAGGTTTTGATTTGGATTTCCCTGATGCCGAGCGATATTGAGCACTTTTTCATGTGTCTGTTGGCCATTTGGATGTCTTCTTTGGAAAAATGTCTGTTCATGTCTTCTGCGCATTTCTTGATTGGATTCTTTGTTCTTTGGGTGTTGAGTTTGATGAGTTCTTTATAGATTTTGGATACTAGCCCTTTATCTGATATGTCATTTGCAAATATCTTCTCCCATTCTGTCGGTTGTCTTTTGGTTTTGTTGACTGTTTCCTTTGCTTTGCAAAAGCTTTTTAGCTTGATGAAGTCCCAATAGTTCATTTTTGCCCTTGCTTCCCTTGCCTTTGGCGATGTTTCTAGGAAGAAGTTGCTTCGGCTGGGGTCAAAGAGGTTGCTGCCTGTGTTCTCCTTTAGGATGTTGATGGACTCCTGTCTCACACTGAGGTCTTTCAACCATTTGGAGTCTATTTTTGTGTGTGGTGTAAGGAAATGGTCCAGTTTCATTCTTCTGCATGTGGCTATCCAATTTTCCCAACACCATTTGTTGAAGAGACTGTCTTTGTTCCATTGGACATTCTTTCCTGCTTTGTCAAAGATGAGTTGACCATAGAGTTGAGGGTCCATTTCTGGGCTCTCTATTCTGTTCCATTGATCTATGTGTCTGTTTTGGTGCCAGTACCATGCTGTCTTGATGATGACAGCTTTGTAATAGAGCTGGAAGTCCGGAATTGTGATGCCGCCGGCTTTGCCTATCTTTTTCAATGTTCCTCTGGCTATGCGGGGTCTTTTCTGGTTCCATACAAATTTTAGGATTATTTGTTCCATTTCTTTGAAAAAAGTGGATGGTATTTTGATGGGGATTGCATTGAATGTGTAGATTGCTCTAGGTAGCATTGACATCTTCACAATATTTGTCCTTCCAATCCATGAGCATGGAACGTTTTTCCATTTCTTTGTGTCTTCCTCAATTTCTTTCATGAGTATTTTATAGTTTTCTGAGTACAGATCCTTTGCCTCTTTGGTTAGATTTATTCCTAGGTATCTTATGGTTTTGGGTGCAATTGTAAATGGGATTGACTCCTTAATTTCTCTTTCTTCTGTCTTGTTGTTGGTGTATAGGAATGCCACGGACTTCCGTGCATTGATTTTATATCCTGCCACTTTACTGAATTCCTGTATGAGTTCTAGCAGTTTTGGGGTGGAGTCTTTGGGGTTTTCCACATAAAGTATCATATCATCTGCAAAGAGTGAGAGTTTGACTTCTTCTTTGCTGATTTGGATGCCTTTTATTTCTTTTTGTTGTCTGATTGCTGTGGCTAGGACTTCCAATACTATGTTGAATAGCAGTGGTGATAGTGGACATCCCTGCCGCGTTCCTGACCTTAGGGGGAAAGCTCTCAGTTTTTCCCCATTGAGAATGATATTCGCTGTGGGTTTTTCATAGATGGCTTTTATGATATTGAGGTATGTACCCTCGATCCCTATACTCTGAAGAGTTTTGATCAAGAAAGGATGCTGTACTTTGTCAAAAGCTTTTTCTGCATCTATTGAGAGGATCCTATGATTCTTGTTCTTTCTTTTGTTAATGTATTGTATCACATTGATTGATTTGCGGATGTTGAACCAACCTTGCAGCCCAGGGATAAATCCCACTTGGTCATGGTGAATAATCCTTTTAATGTACTGTTGGATCCTATTGGCTAGTATTTTGGTGAGAATTTTTGCATCCATGTTCATCAGGGATATTGGTCTGTAATTCTCCTTTTTGATGGGGTCTTTGTCTGGTTTTGGGATCAAGGTAATGCTGGCCTCATAAAATGAGTTTGGAAGTTTTCCTTCCATTTCTATTTTTTGGAACACTTTCAGAAGAATAGGTATTAATTCTTCTTGAAATGTTTGGTAGAATTCCCCTGGGAAGCCATCTGGCCCTGGGCTTTTGTTTTTTGGGAGCTTTTTGATGACTGCTTCAATTTCCTTAGTGGTTATTGGTCTGTTCAGGTTTTCTATTTCATCCTGGTTCAGTTTTGGTAGTTGATACATCTCTAGGAATGCATCCATTTCTTCCAGGTTATCTAATTTGCTGGCATAGAGTTGCTCATAATATGTTCTTATAATTGGTTGTATTTCTTTGGTGTTGGTTGTGATCTCTCCTCTTTCATTCATGATTTTGTTGATTTGGGTCATTTCTCTTCTCTTTTTGATAAGTCTGGCCAGGGGTTTATCAATCTTGTTAATTCTTTCAAAGAACCAGCTCCTAGTTTCGTTGATCTGTTCTACTGTTCTTTTGGTTTCTATTTCATTGATTTCTGCTCTGATCTTTATTATTTCTCTTCTCCTGCTGGGTTTAGGCTTTATTTGCTGTTCTTTCTCCAGCTCCTTTAAGTGTACGGTTAGGTTGTGTACTTGAGACCTTTCTTGTTTCTTGAGAAAGGCTTGTATTGCTATATACTTTCCTCTCAGGACTGCCTTTGCTGCATCCCAAAGATTTTGAATCGTTGTGTTTTCATTTTCATTGGTTTCCATGTATTTTTTTAATTCTTCTTTAATTTCCTGGTTGACCCATTCATTCTTCAGTAGGATGCTCTTTAGCCTCCATGTATTTGAGTTCTTTCTGACTTTCCTCTTGTGATTGAGTTCTAGTTTCAAAGCATTGTGGTCTGAAAATAGGCAGGGAATGATCCCAATCTTTTGGTACCAGTTGAGACCTGATTTATGACCTAGGATGTGATCGATTCTGGAGAATGTTCCATGGGCACTAGAGAAGAATGTGTATTCTGTTGCTTTGGGGTGGAATGTTCTGAATATGTCTGTGAAGTCCATTTGGTCCAATGTGTCATTTAAAGTCTTTATTTCCTTGTTGATCTTTTGCTTAGACGATCTGTCCATTTCAGTGAGGGGGGTGTTAAAGTCCCCCACTATTATTGTATTGTTGTCGATGTGTTTCTTTGCTTTTGTTATTAATTGCCTTATTACACTGGATATATTTTTATTAGCATATGAATAGTATGTATTTTTCTCTATTCTCTAATTTCCAGCCTTTTTGAAATTTTGCTGTAAACATTTCTCTTTGCCTTTTATCCTTTCATATTTATCATGGTTCTGACCTATTAGAACTCATTTCTGACAACTTTGTGTTTTCTACTTACCATGATTGTGTATTTTGTCTTTTCCTACATTTTTTGGTCTGCTTAAGTTTTCTTTTTTCCATTTTGTCTTCCTCTATGCATTTGAATGTAATGCCCTCCATTTCTTTTTCTAGTTGTTACTCGTAAATATTTGCCATGAACACTGTACCTGATATTTTAAAAATCAATTTAGTGGCAATGATCCCCACCTCACCATTACTACCAGCACGTCAGCACCAACTTCTAAAAACCTAGAATGATTTACCCCCCACCCCCAATAATTCCCTAATGGGATTTTTTTCTCATAAGTGCCTATTTTTGTTTTATTTCTTCCAGTTCTTCTTTCATGGGTATCTCTTTATTTCTCTCATGATCTGAAATTTACTTGCTTTCAAGCACTTTTTAGATTTCTCTTTTGTTTGAGTTCTTTCATGTGTGGAGGGTTTTTTCCCTTTGATGGTGTTGGTTTTCCTCACACTGCTTCTGGGGATTTGGGGCATAAGAAAGAAATTGTATCTCCTGCTCATCGTACCATGTTGAGTCCGGAAGTCTTCTCTAGCTGACTTTTATGAGACGCTATTTGTTCATAATCCATAATCTCGTTAAAAGGAAAATTAAAAGTGTACATGTAAAAGAAATGTAGGAAACAGCTTGGCATTCTTCAGCGCAAAAATAAATTACCAACACAAAAGTGTTAAAGAAAAAGTATCATGAATATGAACTACAAAAATTTATCATGATATGATGTACAACTTCATACAGTAAAAATAATTCTGAAACATCTTATCACTGAATACAAAGAAAGATAAGATGCATATTTTGATTCTGATGCTGTTGGAGGAAATGGTATAGAATGTTATAGGTATATTACAGTTGGCTGAAAGTGTGTGAGTGTTATGACATATTCCTTTATTCTGATGAGTTATTATTAAATTTACAATGTCTCTTACAATTAGTGGCTTTTTCTAATCAAGAAAATGTGGTATCGTCCCAATTTTACAAATGTGGATACTGAAGCTCAAAGAGGTTAATTAATTTGGTCAAGGTCACAAAGAGGAGAACAGAATTTGAAATTAAGATACATGACTACAGGGGCACCTCGGTCGCTCAGTCCATTAAGTGTCTGACTCTTGATCTCAGGGTCCAGGGATCTAGGCCTGTGTAGGGCTCAACACTCAGTAGGGAGTCTTCTTCTCTCCCTCTCCCTTTGCCCCTCCCCCTGCTCACACTCACGTGATCACTTGTGTGATCGCTCACATGTGAGCACTCTCTCTCTCTCTAAAATGAATAAATAAATCTTTCTTAAAAGAAAAAAGATATCTCACTACAAAGTTTTTTTTTTTCTTTTCTCCATGTGGGAGGTCATTTGACCTTTGCATGGAAGGTTAACATCCTTAATTTCTTTGCATACGAGAAGGATGTTAAGGTTAACATCCTTAATTTCTTTGCATACATCTTTGGGTGTGAATGTGGATTTTCATTTCACTTTCCTGATCACTCCAACACTGGGCTCACCATCTCTCCTTTTCCAAAATACCCCATTTTCCACTTTTGTAGCTCTTCCTAAACAAACAAACTAACAAGCAACAACAACAAAAACCTACATGGTTTGTCTTTGATGTTGTTCTGCCACCTTTCTGGAGTCTGAGTTCATCTTTGAGTCTCCAGTACCCAGCACAGCGCCTGATGTATACAGCCGTGGGATGAACAGATTAACACAATTAACACGATGCAAATACACATATTAACCAAAAGTTTGGAAATGAAATAACAGCATTAGGAGTGCCTTTTTTTCCTCTAGATCCCAGAAAATTTTAGCATGAGATTTCAATACACTGCAGGGTAGAACTGGGGGAAGCAGAAGCATCAAGATGGCTGGAGTCGTAAACCGGGGCCCTTGGACTGGATCCTCCAACAACCCAGCAAAGTTCACATTCTGGAGCTTAAGTAAAAAGTAAATTAGGAGCTTGGACTAGATGGTCTCTAACGTTCCTTCCAGCCATCACTAGCAATATTAAAGTGCATATCCCCCCACTTTCTTTTGGATAAAATTAGAAATCTTTCTTCTCCCCAAAGATTTCTTCTAATACCTGACAAGGAGAAAATGGTGCCAGAAAGACAGCAAGTGCAAACTTCATGATTATTCACTCCGTTCCCTTCATGAACATTAATAAAAACTACAGATGAAATTAAAACCACCATTGGACCTAAGCATGCCAATAGAATATCACAAAAATAACCATCAACATGTCTGGGTGTACAGTTGGCACAAACTTGGTGAGTCACTTGACCCTCAAGGACCCATTCAGAAGTAGATCTGACTGTATTTACAACATGGTGGTTCTCACATGGAAGGGACAAGCTCTAAAATGCTGACCTTCCTGATCATTTCCAGATACACCCAGTGAAGGGTCCTGTGGAGGTCATTCAATGCATTTGCTGGCTTCCAGGTGCTATTTGGGAAAGTCATTATTTTTCTGCTGAAGTATTTACAGGACTCTCTTCTGTACTCTGCCTAACACGCTTAGTTGTTACCTCACAGAACATAATAAGCCTCTTAGGGGCAAACGTACTACAGGAAAGATGCTTAAGTACTTGGATTTCAGATCTTTTTTAATGACTGGAAAGGGTAAATAGGAAAAAAGAAATCACGTATGAGGATAAAGAACAAAGAAAGCTCAGGTTGCCCCTACAAAGAACAATTATCCCAACACTGGAATGGACCCACTGTCACAGCTTTATGATGCTCAGGCTGAGACCTCATGGGTGTGAATATCATTTTGCCTGGAAGATAAGCTATAAAACAGGAAAATCTTGCTTAACCAGAAATGTAGCTAATTGGAAACCCCAGATAAGCTATTAGGGGACAGTTCTCTATTTTAGAAGAAGGAAATGAGTCATAAGAAAAAGGAGATACATACATTATGGGTTGGCTCGGGAGAACAGAAGCCCATTTCCTGCCCCTTCCGTATGTTCAGTCCTCTGTCCTGATACTGTTCTTTTTTTTTTTTTTAAGATTTTATTTATTTATTTGAGACAGAGAGAATGAGAGAGAGAGAGCACATGAGAGGGGGGAGGGTCAGAGGGAGAAGCAGGCTCCCTGCCGAGCAGGGAGCCCGATGCGGGACTCGATCCCGGGACTCCAGGATCATGACCTGAGCCGAAGGCAGTCGCTCAGCCAACTGAGCCACCCAGGCGCCCGATACTGTTCCTTTATAAAGATGTTCTGAGACCTTTTAAGATCCTCTGTCTCTGTCCAATGATTCAGCTGTAGTTTTTAGATCCAACATATCCAGGAAGGAACAGAGACTGTGTAAAGAACGATTCTCCTAGGGTCAAAGCATGTAATGCCTTCTGGAGAATCAATTAATCAGAAAATTATGTGTCTCAGGATCCTCTTCTTTCCCCAAGCACCTTTATTTTAACCCCAGATGTGCTGAAAGTAGAAGGAAATCAGGATGAAAGTGATGACATTAGTGGTAAGCAAATGATGCTCTAATTATGAAGATGACTGTGACCCAGTCTTTGTATTAAAAATTGATGTTTAGGGCGCCTGGGTGGCTCAGTCATTGAGCGTCTGCCTTCGGCTCAGGTCACGATCCCAGGGTCCTGGGATTGAGTCCTGCATCGGGCTCCCTGCTCAGCAGGGAGCCTGCTTCTCCCTCTCCCACTCCCCCTGCTTGTGTTCCCTCTCTCGCTGTCTCTCTCTCTGTCAAATAAATAAATAAAATCTTAAAAAAAAAATTGATGTTTAGAATCCTTACAACTCAATAGTAAAGAAAAAAACAAACAAGTGGACAACAATAACTCAATTTAAAAGTGGGCTACAGATTTAAAAAGGCATTTCTATAAAGAAGACATACAAATGGCAACAGGTATATGAAAAAATGCTCAGTGTCACTAATCAGGGAAATGCAAATCAAAACCGGAATGAGCTGTCACCTCCCACCTGTCAAGATGTCTGTGACCAAAGAAGGAAAGACAACAGGTGTTGGAGGGCCTGGAGAAATTGGAACCCTTGTGCATGGTTGGTGGGGATTTACGTAAAATGCTGCAGCCACAATGGGAAACAGGATGGAAGTTCCTCAAAACATTAAAAATAGAACTATCTTGTGATCCAGCAAACCCGCTTTCCATATTTATCCAAAAGAACTGAAAGCAGGATCTCCAAGAGGTATTAGCGTTCTTATGTTCACTGCAGCACTATTCACAATAGTCAAGATGTGGAAACAACCTACATGTCCACCAACGGATGAACAGATAAAGAAATATGGCGCATGCATACAATGGAATATTATTCAGCCTTAGAAAAGAAGGAAATTCTACCATGTACAACAACACAATGAGCACAGAGGACCTTATGCTTAGTGATATAAGACAGTCACAGAAAGATAAATACATTTTATCTTGACTCCACTTATTTGAGATATCTAAAATAGTCAAATGCATAGGAACAAAGAGTGGAATAGCAGTTGTCACGGGCAGGGTGGAGGAGGAAATGGGGAGTTGCTAGTCAACCTGCACAAAGCTTCAGGCAAGCCAGACGACTCATCTCTAGAGCGGACGGTACAGCATGACCTGTCGTCTTATTAAGGGAGTAGATCTCGTGTTCAGTGTTCTTACCAAAATAGAACAAAATAAACTAAAATAAAATACATAAAAGAAAACAGTTGATGTTTTGGATTAAGTGAGAAAATGCAGGTAAACTGTGGATTCCTATTGAAATTTCAAATAGGGATATGCTGCAGAATTTTTGTGGTCCCCAAAATTCATATATTGAGACCGAGCCCCCAATGTGGTGGTATTTGGACATGGGGCCTTTGGGGCGTGATTAGGTCATGAAGGTGGGAGTCCTCATGAATGGGACTGGGGACTTACAAAAGTGACCCCAGAAAGCTCCCTTGCCCCTTCCACCATATGAACCAGATCCCCGACTTTGCTGGCGTTCTGATCTTGAATTTCCAGTCTTTGGATCTGTGAGAAAGAAATGTCTGCCGTTTATAAGGCACTCAATCTGTGATGCTCTTAGAGCAGCCTAAGCAACTAACCCAGGATACAAAGGAGAATCTATGGGCCTCAATTTGCTGTCTAGTAATATAGGGATAATGATACCTATCCTGTCTGTTTCAGAGAACTATTTGAATCAAAATTGTTCTATACAAGCTTTCGTTTAATATAAATTGAAAGGTGCCATACAGATATTGAAAGTCACTGTTATTAGAAGCATATTAGATTCTCTTAAATGTTAGGGTCTTTGTCATAAAATGAGGGTGGATAATCTACATTGGTGTGACACGGGGCTGTGGCTAAGTGGCTCT
This sequence comes from Neomonachus schauinslandi, assembly GCF_002201575.2. NCBI lineage: Eukaryota > Metazoa > Chordata > Mammalia > Carnivora > Phocidae > Neomonachus > Neomonachus schauinslandi. The sequence continues at coordinate 3,814,546 of NC_058412.1, read as the reverse complement.
GAGTTGAGCATCATTCACACCCAGAAAGAGGTTGTTTGCATCGCCAGGGTCAAGGAGGGACTTCCAGAATGCCCCAGGGCAAACCCAGAACTTGGACGACTGTGACCCAATCTGCGACGATGAGATGTGGATGTAGGAAGGGATTAAGGCACCACTGTCATGTCGAGTGGCCCTCAGCTGGGCCCCACGGCTCTGCCGTTCATAAGGGACTCGGCAAGACAGCAGTGGGCAGTGGCCGGAAGCTCCTTCAGAACGCAGGATGGCCAGTCCTCCCACAGATAGATCTGCTGACTCTGGACGTTTGTGGTGGGGCCCAGCAAGCCATGGGCCCATGGGCAGGTTCCCACACTCGAACTGGAGAAACTTATCCGTGAAAATGCAGGGTTCCTGAGTGGTGGCAGGACAGGCTGCTGGGCCTGGAGATGTGAGGGGCCATCGTGGGCCCTGGGAGCAGCCCCCTCGATGCCTTCTTCAGGAAGAACAGCTCACTTTCTCTGGAACAAAGGGGAGCCCCCTCTAACAGAAGTTCCAAGCACAGAGATAAGAGAGGAAGGCGACCAAAAAATGATAGAACTGTCCTAGTCATGCCCCCACTCACCAGCAGAGTCAAGAAGAGGACCCAGAGTTCCCGATTCCCACTTCTAGATCCTTTCTACTAGACTGATCCTCCCCCAAATAAGCTCAGAACGGAACTAAAACTACCCTGTCACGGAGGGCCTGGGAAAACGTATTAATGTTGTAAGACGGACTCTGGGCTCGGGCTCTTCCGCCAGAGCTGAGGGCACAGCCTCTCCCCCACCTGAGGGGGGAGGGGAATGACCTTGGCAGCACCCAGGTCGCAGAAATTAATGTAGGTGAACATTCTAGAGCGTGACACGTAAGTGGGTTTTTTATACAGGCAGAATTTTATCTTGAAAAGAGAGAGCACTGAATCGGCAAAGCCAGACTGGAGTCCTGGCTCCGTGAACCCGCTGTTCCTGCCAATCACACCTGCCTCCTAAGCCTCAGTTTCCCCTCTTCCACAAGAGCATTCTTCATGCTCTGCTTCTCTCAGAGATGACCAAACAAAACCATGTAGGTGAGATTAAATGAGATTAAATAAAAACACGTAAACCTAAGAAGAGTTTAGCAAACTGTGACTCAGCTTTCAGAGTTGTTGCTATTTTATTAACAGTTTTATAAAATACGAAGGGAACAGAAAGGAAAGGGTATGAGTTTCACACCACAGAAGACCCTGCCTGATGGGAAATGTAAACAATTAAATGGGATCACAAGGAGAAGACGGAGAAGCTTATCATTAAGCCAATCAAATGCTGAATAAAACATGGGTGTTAGTTCGAGAATGAAGTGCTAATGGAGGCCAAGGCTAGTTTGAGTCTAATTAACCCAAGGTTTAGTGAGGCAGCTAGTGGGATGCATTTCTCATCCAGAAACCCAGGAAGGAGCTGGATGAGAGGGGAGGCAGCCGGCCCTGTGCCCCCTGGCTGGGTCTCGCCTGGCGATCCACCCTGGGTGCTGCCCATCCGGACCTCAGAAGAGGAGCAGGAAGTGGCCTGAGAGAGTCACAGACAAACTTCTCTCTCTGAACCCCTTTCCACGTGCTCCCATGAGGTCCCACAGTGGATGATCAAGCAGCTTGGGGATGTGGAGGGGACCCAGTGCGGTGATTCTTCTATTCTTTGAGAATCACGGGAGCACAATGGGCCTCTCCCCAGGAAAAAAATGAATAGGGATATGCCATCATTGCCCACAATTTCAGAGGATGCACAAACCATCGAAGCATCTCCAGCGATCAGCTGAAATTCCTGACAGAACAGAAGCTCGTCTTGTCTACCTAGTCCAAGGATCTGTGACAATCCCTCTCAACTCTTGAATCTTCCTTGCTGGTTATGTAAGATGCTGACTGTCAGACCTTATTGTCTGAAGATGTAATGACATTTCAAGAGCCCTTATTACCTTCAAAACTGTGGCAATTTGGAAAGTCAGTTGTATACTTATTGTGGTTAAACAGCAAAAGGAAAACATAAGTTATTTCACTATCGTAATGATCACGTATTGTAGTAGACTCTCTACAAGCAAAAGGAGTCTCACAAATGCCTAACTATGTGCACATGGCTTTAGAGTATAATTTCTTCCATAAAATACAATAAACAATAAGGGAAGAGAATTGTTCCTTCTTAACACCTTTAATTATTCTCTTTGCAGGATGATGAGAATTTGTAAAGGTGTTACAGTAAGTCATGTCTTATGTCTACGTATATGTTACAATGTATACAACGTACACTGTGTCATCTTAGAACAATTGACCATAGCTTAGCTAAAAAAGAAAAACATTTGCATGTGGACCCAAGGTTTTGTAGGAGGCTGTAAATATTCAGATTTCTGACTTGTGCCGCTCAGTGCCCTGGCTCCACGCACGAGCATGAAGTGGAGGCACCCACCGACTTTGTCCACCAACATCTCTGACACCCATCTCCTCCCAGCAGGAGCTGCCCCCAACAGAGGGCTGAAAACATGATTCTCCTCAACGTGGGAGGAAGCTGGTTCATGGCAGTGGCTGCAGCTCGTGCCAGGTTCCCAACTTCACATTTTCAGAAACAAAACCATCCAAGCGTCCAAGCAGCCTGTCTCGGGGGCACACACGCCCGAAGAGGGGGCCCGTCTGTGCCCACCTGTTCTGCATGGTGCATGGGGCTGTGTGGCCCCAGATCTCTCCTGAGTCTCCTCTCCGTCCACAGCGGCCCACGTAAGAGAATTTTCTGTCCCCACAACTTAATCACTCAACTTCCGCCACAGGTTTACCTCCCAGAGAGAAGCAGTTATGCTGATGGGAGCAGGTTCGAAAAGATTTGAAAATAGCTTTTTCTTATTTCCTGTCGAACATATGGTGAGCCTGTTTATGTCACAGGCCTGGTAGAGTCGTCAGGCTTGATGTTCTACCCTTGATATACCTATAACCTTTCTGTTTCTGACATTAAGGACTTTTATTTCTCAAGTCACCTCTCCACTGTCCCTTCCTTTCTTTTGTCAAGACGAGACTTTTTCTTCCTTGCAGCATTTTTCATAAAGAAGCACTGTTTTGATCACTTCGCAAGAGTTTTTTTTGACATGTTCAAGCCCAGATGCTCAGCAGATGGCCAGGCTCACTCACTAGCTAAGTGACATTTTTCTGGAGCTAGATTTCTAGAGAAAGATTCAAATTTATGTAAGAGGGAAAGGTCAATATTCATTCATTGAAGAAATCGGTATTAAGCACCTACTGTGTGCTGGGAAAAGTAAAAATGATGAATTTCTACATTTCAAGGACTGGTAGCATCCCTTGGAAGTAATTGACAATGAAAGTATTAAAAGTGACCATCTTACCTTTGCATAGTATTCTAACATCTCGATTTGCTTGTCAACTACCATTTCATTTTAAAAGGGGGATTTTCTATGACCCAAGGAGAGACTAAATAAGTTGTTCTACTGTTAAATTAGGCCTTATATATCAATCTTCAGATTTGCATCTTTTTACAATATTACAGACAAACATTACTAAACACATATTGTGTATTCTTGTCCCCTAGTCTTGCCATGCACTCATCTTCCCTGAAGCTGGACAGCAGCCTCCAGAAGAAGGGAGCTCTGTCTCCTAATTCCAGTTCCATCGTGCAGGTCACCCTCTTCTCATACCTACTGTTCCCAATGTCCAGCGCACCAGCTTCTCCATGAGCAAGGAAACAGGGTGGGAAAGTCACAGGAATTGGGTTCAGGAAAATCCCAGTTCTCAAGGGACCTCACAGCTTCAAGTCTTGGCTTTCTCAAAACATGAAATGAGGAGAAGAATAGCCCTCAGGGGGCTATTTCCAGGATCTTGTTAGCTTTTACCTAGATTTATGTAGTGGTCGTGCTGGGTGCGTGTGAGCTTAAGTGCTAGCTTTCCACTCCCTTGCTGAGTTCCCCATGTTTTATTGACATCTTCTGAGCTCTAGCTCTGCTTTAAAGGGAAGTCAGGAGCACATGGTCCAGCATGGCTCAGGCACTGGAGGACCAGTGAGTCTTGCATAGACCTGCAGCATGCAGAGTCTGGGGTCTTCATTCAGATTACACCATTCCCAGATAAAATAAAATGAATTAAAATTAATGCCATTTGAGTCAAGTGACAAGTTCCTCAAGATGCCCTCTGATTTTTTGAGAAAGGATTATGCAAGAGAAAATATTCCATGGAGGAATCCCAGCTATGGAAGCACCTTAAAAGGTGGGACCCAAGCCTACCAATTCCCAAAAATGGTTTGAGAAAAATGTCTGCGAAATAGATCTGTAACAGCAAGAAAGGATTATTCTTATATCATAATTATTGTCAACTAGTAGCTGAAGTGTTATCTTCTATGAAAAAGGGTTTTTTATTCCTTTCTTTTTTTTTTAAAGATTTTATTTATTTATTCATGAGAGACAGAGAGAGAGAGGCAGAGGCAGAGGGAGAAGCAGGCTCCCTGAGGAGGAGTGAGCCCAATGGAGGACTCGATCCCAGGACCCCGGATCATGACCTGAGCTGAAGGCCCATGCTTAACCGACTGAGCCACCCAGGCGCCCCCAAAAAGAGATTTTAGATGTGTTTTGGGTTGCTCTTGAGAATAGAAAGTAGACCAGGGGTCAAAATTTGGACACAGGGAGGTATATGTTAGCCTGATATAAAGTCTATCAGATAAATGTGTCTGACAGTGGATCACACTGCTGTTAAGAAGGAAGACGATCCCTACGTGCAGACGACACTGTGCAATGGATGAGTTTTGGTCAACGAGATGAGATTCCTAAAGCCAATGATAAGATCCACTTTCTACAAATATTTGCCATAACTACATATGGCATTTATTATCTCCAAACCTATTACCATAAAAAGTAAGAATTTGCACAGGTGTGATTTTTACTATTGTTGTCATTATTATGGCTGGTGTTTTTAAGTAATAATTATTATTTGAATCAATAAGAATTCTGGACATAGCAGCTCCAGTTCCCTGGCCTTCCAGTAGAGCTGAGAGTAGCTCAGATGTGCAATTGTGCAAAGAGCCTTCGATCTTTCGTTTCCCTCACCACCACCCTGCCCCGATTCCTGGTGGAGAATAAGCCCCTACATTTCTTTCTCTGGGAAGATGCAAAGGACATTTTGTTGGTCCAAATGAAGCTGAAAGGAGGCAGGGAGAGGAAAACACAGCTTTCTTGTTTTCATGATTACAGCCATTTACTCAGTTATATACACTCACCCATTTTCAAAGGAGAAAGGTTTCCTGAAAATCTTTTACATTGTTGCCCCATTTCCCACCTACATGATTTTTTAATTGACATTTGAGGCAAACTGACTCTACTAGAGGCTTTTCTAAGTACGAACTGCATTGCAATTCCCAAGGTAAATAAAGGGAGACTCTGAAGCCCAGGCAGGAAAGCAGGGAGAGTTGTGGATTCTGTCCTCGGTGCTCATGTCCCTACCTCGATTCACCGGCCCTCATGCCCCCCAGACCTTGGCTACCCAAAATTCTCCAAATCCACTGACCACCTACCTGAGCAGCCGTCCCTTCTGTCCTCTCTTTTGCCCTCACTGCCCCCCCCCCCTGCAACCATGCTTTACTCATACAAACTCGCCACTGTCACCCATGACCCCAGCTTCTCAGCCCTTCCCTTCCTGGCTCTTTCTGCCCTGACACTGTGGATCATTCCCTTCTTCCAGAACTCCTTCCTTTGGCTTTTTCTGTAGCATTTTGTGGGTTCTTCTCTTCCTTTACTCTGTGCATAGGAGTATTTGAAGGTTTCCATCCATATCCTTCTTTTCCCACATTCTTTACATCAACAACATTTAAATGTTGGTATTTTGCCATTCCCACTGCCCTCAGTGAGCTGAACCCTGCATGCCCACTCATCATTCCCAGCAGTATACCCCTTAGACACCTCAATCTCAACCCCACTGGCTGTCTTTTAACCTCCCCTCTCTGCTGGAAGGACCTTCTTTCCACCTCCCCTTGGCCACATAACAAGTTCTGACTTCCTTCCTGTGGTTCACCTCTATGTCTCCGGCCAAACAAAGCTTCCCTACTGCACACCCCCAACGTACTCCAGGACATCTCACGCGCATGTCCATCCATTTGCTAATCCCCTTGGGTACCTGTCATGTCTGAGAGGTGGGCTCCTGGGGGGCAGGAGACACACTTCACTGACCATATGAGCCAGCACACGGCATGGCAATTGGGGTCTGAGAAATATTTCAGAAAGGAGTTAGGGGAAGTCTCAAACTTTCACAGCAGAGGTTTAGCGAGCAGCTTTTGTTAAAGCTCCTGCCAAAGTCTTGTTACAATCTTCATGTGAAAACACAGAGGACAAAAGGGGGCAAAAACTTCTAATAACAAGGATACTAAATGACATTCTGCAAAGATAGCTATAATCTGAATAAACTTTCTTCCAACTTTAAGACCAATGGAAACTGGAAGAGAGAGACAGAGACAGAGAAGTTTCCCTCATGTCTTGTGAAACAGATCAACCCTACCTTTCCAAAAAAAAAAACAAAAAAAAAAAAACCAGAAAGATACTTCATGTATCCACCGAACTTTGCTTTCTGATTCAGACATTTGAACCAAGGGGGAAAACTCAGTTATGTCTTAATTAAACATTCATGCTATTTTTAAGTAGCTCACACATTGAACACTAACACACACATATACATCAATAGTACGCACTTCTCTTCTTTTCTTTTTTTTTTAATGTCCACTCAGAGACAACAACAGAAGTCGAGAACCTAGGAGACTCTGTGGTGGCATATTGCATCTTAGTAGATATAATACCAACTGACAAAGATGGACTTTACATGTGTGTTTGGTTAGAGAAAAACAAAAGAAGAAGAAAAAAAAAAAAAACACTAGGATACCAAAAGGTTAACCCGGGTTATCTATTGGTAGTGAGATCATTTTTCTCTTTATTCATTGTGTATTTTTTTAACAATTTTCCTTAATGAGTTTCATATTACTTTACAACCTGGGAAAATGTATTTTAAAATTTTATGAATAAGCAGAAAGCTGCTGAAAAGACAAAAATGAGAATGTTAATATTCAAATCTGAAACTTCGAAGCCAAAGTCTTTTCAGTATAAAATAGCTTTTAAATATGATGTAAGGAAACTTCCTCTGGCCCCAAGTCCCGGTTCCACCACCTACAAAGGAGTGATGTTGCCCATAGCTGATAGTCTTCCCAAGGAGATAAGATTTACTGTCCGGGTGGGGGTGGGAAGGAAAAATGTTAGCAGATATTGATTGCAATTAACTTTGCCACTGATTGGTGTGTGACTCCAGGTGAGCCCTGCTATTTAGTAAATGGGGTAAGACTCTCAAAGATTAATGGAGGTTGTCAATAGGGTAGTGGGTTTGGGCCCAGGGGGTCACATAACTCCATTTTTCCCACTTTGAAAGTGAAATTATCAGAGAAACATGGACAGACATTATGAGAATGAAGAAAGTGATCAATGCTGCTCATCATATTCCCGTCCCTAATCACCATGATTGAGCCCAGAAAAAAACAAAGCTCCTTTTATTGATGTTCTAAAGTGCATGGCCTGGATGCCTTCTGCAATTAAATATAATTGCATGATTCTGTTTGCTTCCTGCCTGATGCTCTTATTTCTGGCTCCCCTGGACAGAGCCTGGGCGACACCCCTTCACTGCGGTCCCTACACTAAGTGCTTTGTATGGATCTCATGAAGCTGGAGACGTAACTGCCCCCACCACAAAGCCAAGGGCATCTGAGAGGGTGCTCCCGCACCCCCTTACCTCACGCCAGGTTCGTGGCCAGGAATATAGATTAGTCCCATTAGGATCGATTGGGTGGAAGTCATTTCTCCCGGGCATCAGAACGGAATCAGGAGACTGCGGATAACTCCGTGTGCTTCTCCACGTCTCTTCCTCACTTAGCAGCGCAAATCTGTCTCCCTATCGATTCGCTCATGGGAAGGGCTACCAAGGTAAATGTCATCATTCTTTGAGCTGATTAGAGAATGCAGGAAATCAGAATGGGAGGGGCAGCCGTGACGTAGAAAAACACAGGTTCCAGAGGTGGGGCTCGTGCTGCAGAAAACCTCGGGAAGTCCAGTTTTCCGCTGGCTGATGAATTCGACTTCAATTCAGTCCCATCATTCAGAGATCCCTTTACAGTCCCTTGTAACAAGGAATGCAAGTTCCCCTAAATCAATATGTTTTCTCGGGGACTGTGGTGCCCCCATAAATCATCATTTGCACGACATATTTGTACTAATAAATCTACCTTGAAGAGAGGGACAGAGAGGAAAGTGGTTAGCAATAAACCACAGTTCTAAGCCATAGGGAGAATAACATAAAACCCGAGTTTCTACGGACACGCAAATTTGTGTGGCTGCAGTCAAATTAAATGAGTTTTCTCCCCTGGGTGGCTGTGGGCACAGGTCAGCAGGGAACTCTCTGGTGGAATGTGCCTTCCTTTGGGAAGAGGAGGCTGAGAGCTACTCACGGACAGGAAGACAACCAGAAAGCAAAGCCATCAGAAAGCCAGTTGTAAGTTCATTTGTCTTGGATTCTTCTCAATTACTTTTCCTAAAAGGACAAAAATGGAGCAAGTTTATTTAGTGGTTTGGATAGAGAAGGACGAAATGGATTACTCAACAAAGTAAACATTCCCTCTGGAGCCCCCGGTGAAGGCTCAGCAACCGGGAACATTCCTAACAAGTTAGGGAGAAGCCAGATGTGCTGATGACTTAGTGATGACATTAGAAACATCTTCATAGTTCCCTAACCCGATTGCTGTTTTGTAGAATAGTCCTAGCCTTTTCTGCAAAATGTTTCACATCAAGTGTGGAGAATTCTTGACAATAGTGAGAGTGTACGGACCAAGGGCCGGACAGGTTTGGGTTAGAATTCTTATCCCATCACCTATTCTACAGGAGATGAGTTTCCTGACCTCTATGAGAGGGGTGGTAATGAGCACTTTGCGGGGGGCGGTTGTATGGATGAATCGACATAGCATTGTGTTATTTTTTTAAAAATGCACCAAACCGTGACAACACAGAGCTCAGAACCAGACACAAACAACGTGTCCAATAATGTTTCTTTGTTTTTTTCCATGTTTAATGAAATGATGTTCGTTGTTCTTTTCATCTAAAATCAGTAATCATAGCGCTGGAAGGGCGTGAGAACGTGCTGGTCTCATCTCCGCTCCTTCCGCATTGTAGTTAGACTTCCTCAAAGACTTGCTGGAGTTGCTCAAGAGGACACACTAGATACTGGCGCCAGAGAACAGGACCCAGAGCTCTGAATTTCCAATTCAAGCTCTGCCCACAGCAAGCCATTCTTTCAAAAAGGGGTTGCTGATTTATTGTTTCCTTTTACCGAAATAAAACTTGATTATAGCCGAACATTTGAAAAATTTAAAAAATTAAACCATAAAAAATAACAAAATCATAACACCTGCATCCAGAGATAAATGCTGCCCATGCTTCTGCGTGGGAAATTTAGGATCGCCCCCCCCCGCCCCGGGCTCCTAACCATGCACCTGGGAGAGAAGTGGTCTTCTTCAGGTGCAACCAAAGAACCAAACAAAAGTCCTTTTTCCTTTTCAGATGAGGGGTGTTCTGTCTTACATCTCATCCTTTTCTGACAAAGCATCTCTGAAACACCACTACCTTGTTTCCCATGTGAAAGCAAGGCAGCTATTTCCACCATCTTCTTTTCCCTCCAGCCAGCCAGAGATCGAAGGCCACTGTGGGCCAAACGGTCACTAGCTAGACTCTACTCAATTTGGAATTAATAAAGTTTTCAACTGAAGTATTATTTTATTACATGGTGGAAAATATGCACTGATCCCATTGCCCAAATGTTTAAATTGTTTGGCGTCATGAAAAGCCAAGTTTAAAATAAAAATGCTTGGCAAGAAGGAGTCTCCTGATAAAAAGCATGTGTCGAAAGAAAATAAAAACATAGTGAGAGTACATGCTTTCACTCTGGGTTGCTGGACTAATCATTTATCTTGATCTATATTATAAATTAAGCCCCTATATTGCAATGTTTACTTAAAGAAAAATGTGGCCTGATTTTAGAAAATTATAGGATTAGGTCATACAATTGCATATAATCACATCTTTGTATGTGAACGCATGTGTGTACTCATGGAGGTATGTGCAAATGTTGAGCATGAACCCACGCATGTGTGTCTGCAGACACAGCCATGGATAGAAATGTGCGTGTGAACGCCGGGCCTATGTATGTCAAGAGTGAGACAGGCAGAGAGAGATTGCTAGGGGATGCAGATCTGGCATCGAGACCTGGTCTGAGGCATGTCAGGAGCTAAAAGGGATTGAGGAAGATGATGATTTTCTAAACTGTCATCATGTGCCTCACACCATCCTCTGTCCTTTCTGTGTAATATATCCCTCATCCGCACGAAAATCACAATAGGTTGCTTGCTCTCATTAGCTTTGTTTTGCAAAAGGGAAAACAAGTTTAAAGAGAAAATCCAACACAGTGTCACACAACCAGAATTAAGCCCCGCTCCACGTAAATTCAAATATTCTCTTTCTTCACCATGTTTCTTCTTCACTCTTCTTTCCCCTGTTGGAAAATGGGACAGATTTAAGTAACGGGGAAGGGAGCACCCTCCAATGGGTAAAAAAATAAGCCAAGGCATTTAGTCTAAAGAGGGCTGGGGAGTGAAGAGAATATACTGAATCCTCAGGAGGAGATCTGAGAAGTCTCTGCCTGTGGGCACTTCCTGGAATAATGACAATCTCAAGCCAGAGTTGACCTTCCTGTTCTTCCCAGCAGTGGGTGACCTGGCATATTCAACACCCAGGAAGGATCATTTTTAACACCCTTCTCCTTGACACGGCAAAATTATTTTCAGTGTTAATCATATAACAATCAGAAACGATCAGTATTTTCTTGACTCGTTCTTTGCTTTTAAATGGAACAATGAGGGGTGCCTGGCTGGCTTAGTCCACAGAACACGTGACTCTTGATCTTGGGGTTGTGAGTTCAAGCCCCATGTTGGGTGTAGAGCCTACTAAAAAAAAATAATGAAACAATGATTTAAATAGAAGAATGCATTTTAATTTTAAAGATGTAAAAATTCAGTAAACAACTTTGTTATGGATTACAGTCTGCATTTATCAGCAAAACCATTCCACCTCACAGTTTGTACATCATTTGGCTGTTTTAAATGTTATACACTAGTAAGAACTCCAGATACTTGCAATGAAGGACAATATTGAAGGAATTCAAATTCCACTTCTTCTTTCTAATCACTGTGCTAAATCTAAAGTTAAATCTAAAGCTACTCTTGTAACAGGAATATATAGTACCCCGGTGTGTGGGACAGCAGTGTGCCTAGAGTGAACCTGCCCACTTCCAAACCCTCATGAACCTACTTAAATGGAAGCATGAAGCTCAGTCCATGTGCGTGGGGACAAAGTCAAGGGCAGGTCCTCAAGGCTCCAACCTAGCCTGACAGCTCTCATAATCCCTCACTCCCAACTCAGCTGTATTAATTTTTTTAAAGATTTTTATTTATTTATTTGGCAGAGAGGGAACACAAGCTGGGGGAGTGGGAGAGGGAGAAGCAGGCTCCCCGCCAAGCAGGGAGCCTGAAGTGGGGCTCAATCCCAGGACCGTGGGTTCATGACCTGAGCCGAAGGCAGATGCTTAGTGACTGAGCCACCCAGGCGCCCCTCAGCTGTATTATTATTATTGTGGTTATCATGGTTGTTGCTATGGTTCATCATCATCATCATCATCATCATCATTTTTCGTCTTATTTTTCCAGACATCCACAAAACACAAAGAGGAAAAAGTGTTTGTGTGCAGTTTACAACACCTAGCCATTCTCCACCTTCTATGAGATGCCAGGTTTCTAGATAGGCTTGGGCTCTCGTGCTGGAGGAAGTGATGGGGCATGCCCAAGGTATTGGGGTGTGTATGGGAGACAAGTTAGAAGCCTGGGGCGTCTAATTCCAAAGCCTGTGTTCTTTGTCCCATAGGACCCCTGCAAGCACACAGGAGGACACAGAATGGAATATAGAGGACACAAGCAAGCTGTGTAGAGGCTGAGCGTCTGCCTCATTGGACTTCTTCATCCAGCAGATGATGGGGCAGCAGAGGGGTGGGTCTGAGTCCACTATAGGCTTCCGAATAAGGACAAGGTATGAAAAGATTAGACTGATGGATGGTCTCGGCCATTGCACAACAATGTGAATGTGCTTAAATTCACTGAATTATACACTTGCATACAGTTAAAATGGCAAAATTTCAGTTAGGTATATTTTACCACAATTTAAAAAAAATAAGAGTAGTAAGGATTACATCAAAAGTGGAATAGAGTATGAAATGGAGGGAAAAACAACAACGGGGAGATCAAGTAACTTTTTACAAGATTTTCCAGAAAAAAAAAAAAAGTGGTATTATTCTACTTAAAAAAAAGAAGAAAAAAAAAAGGACATGACTTCAATAGTCACGCATTACTTTGGGCTACCAAAAAACGTTATTATGTGTCTTCCATTTGATATTGGATTTTCACTCGTGGCTGACTTTCTGTGATTTACTGGGCCTTCCAAGGAAAGCAATAAAGTCAATTAGACTCTTGTTTGCTGAAAAGTAAATGCCTATCTGTTACACTGAGTGTTTTTACTCGAACTAACATTCCTAAAGCCCCTCTTTCTAGCCAGAGAGGACATCCTCCCAGCTTTGCCAGAAAGACATAGCTGTGCATGTTTCAGGAGCCCTTCTGGGGAAGTCATATTGCCAACGTGGACTCTACATTTGGAATGGTGCTTCCTACACTGTTTTATGCTGATTATTTTTCATTTCTACGTGCTCTGTATTTGCCAAAAGGCTTCTTTGCTTAATTAGGGAAACAGGTTTAGGGAATAAAATTGCATGAACCAACAGAAAATAATTGCATCTCAGATGCGGGGTTTTAGGAAAATTGTCTGCTCATCCTTCTCTTTGGCTTCTTACCTCTAGCAGCCCCCTGCCAATATGTGTCCACTGGGAAGAATATTCTAAAAGACAGCAGGTAATTAAGATGTTTTTGGCATTGAGTAAAAGTTCCACATGATTTTTCATAGTGCAATGGGTTTGAAAGCATTCCCATGTGGTATAAAGAACATCCACAATTGTCAAGTAAACTTGAAAATCAAGTTAAAATTGAAAAACACACACACACACACATGGAGAGAGAGAGAGAGAGGAATAGCATTTTAAAGTAGAAAATAACATTCACAATTTACCTTAATCCCCTCATTTTACAGTTGAGCAAACTGAGGCATGGAGAGGTTAACTGACTTGCCACAAAACTAGACAGAGCCTGAGTAGAGAGAATCCAGATGACTTGCATCCTGTGTCTGAGTATAATTCCATTTTATTGAAGAAGAATAAAATCTGCTTGTATTTTATTTCACAATTGTAATATATAGTCAATATATTCAAAATGTAGTTAAATTTGTTTAAGAAAAAACATTTAAATTATGAGCATAATTGTCCTTATAAAACCACTACCGTGTAATATAATAATATTGACATAATATTAAGGTAGTTCAACAATAAAAAAAAAGGCAACTTAAAATTGGGGAACCAAACTGAAGAAGTAATGAGAGATGTGGAATCATTTCATTCGTTCATATATTAATTTATTCAACAAGCATGGCCCTTCAGTTTGTTGAGAATAGGCGAGGGTGAATAGACAGCTCTACACCCACATTTTAGCCAGAGGAATGGAACAAAAAACCAAAAACGTACATCAGTGGCAGTGTCCACAAAGTGCTGCGGTGAAGGGGACGCACCTCTGGTGTGGAGCTCTTTGTGCTGGGGCTTCAGCTGAGACCCGATCCAGACCTTCACTGGTCACCGAGAGTGGGGAGATGAAGAACACCCAGCCTCTGTCCTAGGGGCGGGGTGTGCGGTCTGATTGGACAGGGAGAGATCAGAAGATGACGTTTCTATCAGACTTCTCCCCAGAAGAGGCAGTGTGCAGGGTCACCTGAGGGAGTGTTCCAGAAACGCCTCACGGTCAAGAGCAGCCCCTCCCCACGAGTCGAGAACATGAAGGCGTGAACTGACGCATGTGTGTTTCTTCTAGAGGAAGAATGAAAAGCAAAGGGAATGGCAGCCTTTCAGAAACTCGGGGACACAAGAGGCAAGGAGCCTGAGCAACCAGAGAGCCTCCTGCGAACAATGAGGAGCCACAGCAGGTTCTGGTGACACAGAAGACGTTCTACCTCCACAGGGTCACTCTGCTCACAAGAGGAGGTTGGGGACAAGATGACATTGGAAAAGTTCAAAGAAGACATGGCCAGACCATGAGTGAGAGCAGCACTGGAGAGGGAGAGGAAGAGGGAGATTTTAATGAAGAGGAGCATGGCGTCTTGGACAGGACCTGAAGGATTTAGGAAGCTCTGTGGTAGCTCTCACCGGAGTGTTTGGCTGGATGTTGGCGTCATCAGCTGAGATGACAAAACAGTAGATTGGGAGTCAAGATAAAGGCTTTTAGTGATTAAATTAAGCTATAGGGCAACATTCATGATTGAATGTGATACATTTAAAAAGATTTGCCATAAAAGGTTCTGTTCATTTACTATAAGAAATGATTATATTATACCAACAGCCGCAAGATTAATAATTAATTTCAATAACTATTAAGTTAAATAAAACGTTTTCCTGAGCATCTCCTGTAATGCCTAGTCTCACTGGAGAGTGGTGCTATCTTAACTAGCTTAAGAAGTGACTTAAGAAAAGGTCGTAATTGGGATGCCCAGGTGGCTCAGTCAGTGAGGTGTCTGCCTTCGGCTCAGGTCATGATCCCAGGTTCCTGGATCGAGCCCCGCATCTGGCTTTTTGCTCAGTGGGGAGTCTGCTTCTCCCTCTGTTTCCACTGCCCCTGCTTATGCAGTCTCTCTCTCCCTCTTTCTTTCTCTCTCTCTCTCTCTCTCTGACAAACAAATAAAATCTTAAAAAAGAAAGAAAGAAAGAAGAAAGGGTCATAATTGGATAAGAAAAGTCTTAATCTGGAATCCCAAGTTCTATGTTGCAATATCATGCATTTTAGTATAAATTGGATATCTGTAATCTATATAATATCATACCCGTGTGATGACTCACAGACGCCCCTTCAAAGATCCAGCCAGTCCCACAGCCTAGTTTCTGTGACCCAGGCGTTTTGGTCACATGATCAGGAGGGGAACAGAAGGACCCGGCTGCCCCCCCCACTCCCAGCCCTCTGAGGACTCCAAAGACTCCAAATTCGATGTGGTCCCCAACACAATGTCTCATGCAGCTCTCAAGTGCACCTGCTCCCTAGGGCAGGGGCCATCCTCTTCCGGCTCCTGGCAATGAGTTTCTGTCAGCCTCAGCCATCATGGGCATCTGCCATGGTCCTAGGAAAGTGATTCCAGAGGTGCTGGGTCTGCCCCCCAGTGCCAGGACCCCCAGGTATCTCCCTGGAGCTCCTGCATCACAGGCTCACTCTCTGTCTTTTGAGACCCAGAGGACCACAGCCAGGTATCACGGATATTTGGCAGAGGAGCCCTCCCACCTGCTTCTCACGCAATGCCCAACCTCACTCAGCCAAGGTCATGAGAACGATAAGCTGACCTTTGACTTAAGTCAGATACATGCCTGCCTCCCCTTCACGTTGAATGAGCTCTTTCCCATGTGTGTCTTTGGTCATCAAGCAGCCAGACAGACAAGCAGCTGCACCCCCAACCCCCGGCTCTGTTCTGTTACCTCCCGGAATTCTCCATCAGCGTAGGACAGTGGGACTCCTGCAGGTCTGTGCTCACTGAGCACCACTGAAAACCACAAACCTCTCTCCTCACTCCTGGCTGCTCTCCAGCCTTCTCTGGACTCTGTTTTCCTATGTCCCCCAGCACCTCCTCACATGTTTACATGTTAAGTTGTGTTAGTTTGTTGTATGCCTTCTGTTAGGGTGTAAGCCCTATGCAGGCAGGATTTTCCAGGTTTTGTTCAGTACCCACAAGAGTGCCGCCAATAGCAGACGCTTGATAAGTACTTGTTGGTTTATGGGATGAACGCACTGACAATGATGAGCCCTCAGGTGACAAATACCTGAAATTTACAGAGAGCATTTTAGGGCTCACAGTGGACCTTCAAGTGCATTGTCTTCTTGACCCCGTAAGAACCCTGTTACGTCGTCAGGCTATCTTGACCCCACCAGGATCACGACAGTTAGAAAGGTTCACGGACCTACCCCAGGTTCACAGGTCTGGATGATACTTGGCAGACCCACAACTTGAATTCAGGTCTTCGGGCTCCTGTCCAGGATTTATTTGCTTCCAACAATCCTGCCCTAAATGACTTTGCAGAGTTCACAGAGCTAATTGAATCGGTGGTGAACTCTGATGCTGCGCTTTCATGCTGTCCAGGGCTCCATTACAGACTGCGTCCCAAGGGGACTCAGGATACCTTAACTCAAAACTTGGAAATACATCAAATTTTCCAGAAAAACCCTAGCCAAACACTCAAGAAACGTGAGGAAAAAAAGGAAGCAGTATTTGAAATAAAGAGTTGTTTTGATGGCATCCCAGTTGTCTATCACCATCTTAAATATCATTTATTACTAATAAGTAATGTCAAAATTTGGCAGTGAGAAAGCTGGTACCACACAGAGGCTGCTAAGATGTGCTACTGTTTATTTTTTAAATCTCCTAAATCAGTCCTCAGTCCTAGAATTTGGCTTGCCTCGGTGACTCTGCTCCTGACCTGGGGCAGCTTTCCCCACCTGTTCTCACCGAACACCTTTTACACCCAGCTCTCCTTCTAAGCTAATGTGGGTGGCAAGTTATTTTTAAAAAGACCTTAACACAGTTAGTTTTCCCTTTGCTGACTTGACATAAATTGCCTCCATCCTTTGGACGAAGGAGGTTAAATCTCTTGAGCTAGCTAAGCTAAGAGTACTTAATATAGATGATTTTGCATTTTAATTTATGGGGTGAGTGATGGAGACGAAAGGACGCGCACTTCCTGCCTGGCCTTCCTTCATCCCGGGACCAGCTCAGATACAAGATGTTCCATCTCAATTAGATTCTCCTCCTAAAACCCGTTAATAATTTTTTTTTTTTTAAGTCATGTTATATAGGCTTGTATGGTCTTTTTATAGTTTGCTGTAAACGATTTTAGTTGCCCCTTCAATCTTTGTCCTGGTCTTTCCATTTCTAATTTCAAGGTTTAAAAGTTACTTTTGAGAACCAAAAGAAAACACCGTTAAGTTGAGGATGAAAGAAAGGGAGAGATAAGGCCCTGTAAATATAAATGATTGCCAGATTAAGTCCGACAGAGCTGTTTTCTCTTGTACCAGAGTTTTACAGCCTTGCTGAATAAAGACACTCCAGCGTCCCGCTGCATGTTGCCCGAGCCTATGTTTTTATGGGGCTCTCTCATCGAGAGCACATAAACTCGCAAGCTTTCTCAGGAAGCCTTGCCTGTGCACCCCCCCCCCCCCCGCCCCGCTCTGTGCCGAGAAGTCGGGTAGAGCGGGGATTGACGTCATGAAGCTGCTCCAGGCTGCTATGCCCACGTGTGGATGGGCTGCCATCTACTCCACTCCTTGGGGAGGAACCAGCAGTGCCCGGGGAAGATGCTGCCCCCAGTGCAGACAGCCCACCCCTCCTGTCTGCTTGTCTCAGATGGAGCTCTGCAAGGAGAGAACCCCAAAGAAGGAATTCAGGGGAGCGGAGACAGGAGATCCTGCCAGCCTTCTGAAATTGTGCAACGCGTTCTACCCGAACGCTTCACCCGGGAGCACGACCAGCTTCCAGGAGGCCTGTGCAGGGTCTGTTTTGTTTGTCTTTGAACCTCAGGGCTCGCCAAGGCGGACGCACACAGTGGACATCATGCTGCTCCTTAATCAATGCTTCCTGAGTCAGCGAACAGCCCACTTCACAGATGTGAGTGTAGAGATGCAGCCATGACGCATCTTACAGATGATGCAGAGAAAAGGCACTGGTGACGTCTGAGCAGGGCCATTGCAAAACCCGGGTCCTGCGATTCCCTGCTGCTGTGTGCACGCAGAGTCCGAGAACACTGACAAGTTCCTAGTGAACTTGATGACAGATTTCTCATTTCCTGGATGAAGAAGCTGAATCTGAGGCTGGATGGTCTGAGGTCGTCCTCAATGGGGGAACCTAGAGTCGAGCCCAGACGCCTGCCTCCCAGCTCGGGGCTTTCCTGGGCACAGCACGGCTTCTAGAAGGTGGCAGCCTCCCGTGGCGTGGTAAACTACTTCAGTGTCCTTCTCCGCACCAGAGCCTGCAGAAAGCAGGTGCTCAGGAGATGCTTAGCAAATAAGATGAATACAGGGAAGAGTGGAGGGATGGATGGATAGATCGTGACTCACTGTGAATGATACTTGGTCTTAACACAGGGAAGCTTATAATTCACCAAAAACATTCCTTAGATAAAATACCACTTCAGGCAAAGGCTCTCCCTTTCCTCCCTCGAAGCCCACCTGAAACGAAAAGATTTTATCTCCGTCACACATGTGTGCTTAGCCCAGTCCATCCACACCGACGTGGGGAGCGTACAAAGAAATCGAAGCCATGAGTCAGAGCTATAACCACAAGTGAACCTCTGCAGGACGGGTGGGCTCGCTCTCTGTCTGTGTGCTCTGTGCATGTAGGTGAGGGGCAGGATGTCGTCTCTGGAATGACTCCAGCTAAAGCCTGTCCCAGCCACATTTCAAGTGCATTTGAATGCTGATACATGAACAAGCGTGGTTACGGGGTCTCCACGCATCTCCCTCTGCTGTGCACCTTTGAGTTTCTACCTTTGGAAGTGTTCTTGAAGGCTTCCTCTCCCCTCCTTCCCTCTGCCAATGCCTCCATCAAGCTGACATCTCTTCTGCACAGAGTAAGGCAACAGCCTGTAAGCAGTCTTTGAAAACGTGTTGCTCTCTCTGCCTCATGCACCTTCCACGTGGCTTCCAGGATGGTCTTTCTGGGACACCGTGTGACCTGTCACGCCCCTACTCAGCATCCTTCTGCAGCTGTCCACTACCTGAAGGGGCGCACACACACTTTAGGACACGTGCAGGGAGTAGGAATTGCAAGAAATGCCCCAGGTTGGTATTTTGTTTTGTTTTGTTTTGTTTTTTACGCAAGAGATAACATATCCTAGACTACCGTATAGACCATGGGGCCAGCCTGCCTGATCCCGAGTCTCGGTTCCCCTGCTTACAAGCCACGTGGCCCTGGGAAAATCATTTGCCCTCACCTGGAGAAAGGGTAATAACCACACTTACCTCGTGGGTCCGGGCAGCCCAAGCACTCGGAAGAACGCCAGCCCAGTCCCGACTCTCCGGTACTGTTCGTGCTGAAAGCCACTGTAGTTGTCACAGAGGAGAAAGTCCCATCTGCTGGGAAACAGAAATGAGCTCCTCGTTATTGCTGGCGCTCGCTGCCATAGCCCAGTGTTTCCTGAAGATCCCAGGGTGCGCACCTAACAGAGTGCTGAGTGATAGGCTCCCAGGCTCAGGGCGGCAGGGAGGCGTCCATGTGCCCAGAGACCTTGCCTGCCTGGCTGCCAGCCCCACTGCCCCTTGGCCTGGTTGGGATCCTCCCCCACTGCCCCCCCCCAGCATCTTCTTTCCACACTGCCCCATCAGTCAGCCCACCTGAGGTTTAACTTCCCCCCGGCAGGTTATAAGGGACCAGAATCACCCCTCTGTGTCTATGGGACACGCAAGACCCCTTGCCCTTGAGTTAAGACTCAATGTTGCCTAACACCTTTTTGACTCAAAGAGAGGGAAAGAAAAAGTTCTCTCATTTCAGATTCTTCTAGAGCAATGACAACAGAATACAAACTGGTAGCTCAATAAACTCTGGTCCTGCAGAAACATCTAGCTTAGGGCCCTGTCGCCCCCTCCAGTGATCACCCACCACGCCACTTACCTGCCTTTCCTGAACACCAGAGACCTGCCCCATCATACCTGTGATGCTCTCTGCCTCTCCTCTGACCACAGGAGTGAACTCCTATTCATCCTTCAAAACCCTTATCAAATGCTCCAGCTTCTGAAATCTCTTCCCATAGAAAGTTCCCCTAGACTTACCTCCAAGATTATTAGCTGTCAAAGCAAAAGGAAAGTTCTACAGTTTCCACAGTTTGCACAACGAACAAAACCAGTGAGCACCTCAGAGGAGTACCCTCATGTCCGCAGCGAGCCCTGTTTCCCCAATACCTCCACACCCAGGCTGATTGGAGCAAAAGCCAGGTCTTTCTGTTCCCTTTGCACATAGTTTTCACCTGACAAAAATCACATCCCTGGCCTCATGATGCAGCTAAACTTGCCCATGAATCTTTTCTTCTTGTTACTGCACACCGCCAATTCCAAACATTTAACTTTCATTGGTGACATTTGGAGTCAGAAGTGTGGCCTCCCCTCCTGGTGCCACGGACGGGTCCTGTGGTCTGAAATGACTCACTGATCCCTCTGAGCCTTAGCCTCCACACTGGATGCTTGGCTCGGGGCTAGTGGGGAGGCAGAGAGGAAGTGCTCAATAAATGTGACTGTCCCTTCCTTCCCTCTGGCCAAAGAGCACAGTTATTCCATTACCATCCCCTGCCGCCCCCTCCCTGCAAATTCTCCATTGTTGCTGGTGTTCAGGGCAAGGGTGATTTTGTCTTTTGACAGCCCTAATAAAGAAGACCAAGTGCAGGCAGGATTCATGGGGGAAATTTTGCCCCTCGAGGAGGCCCTGGTGTTCCTTTCCCAAATGGGCTTGTTTGGGCTGCAGAGGAGCCGCCCCAACTTGAAAGGTACTTGATAACCTGATGGCTTTTTCTTACCCCGGGGCTCTCATTCCAGCTACTGAGCAGCCAGACTTCTGGAAAGCAATAACAGGGTAAAACAAAAGCATCTTCTTTCCTCGAATATTTGTTCCCAAGAGTCTAGTCAATAAATTGTGCTTCTGTTAATAGACTAAGAATGATCGCCCCGTATTTTTATTCAGCACATAGCAGTTTACACGACACACTCACCTCTACTTTCCCACTGAATTCCCACAATGACTCTGTGAGTCAGGCAGGGGAAAAGTGTCCCCATTTCAGAGGGGAGAAATCCGAGGCGCCAAGGGGCAGGTGGCTTATTTAGGTAACACATGCTAATGGAATAGCTGGTGAGAAAAGGCAGTCTAATAGTTCTTTAAAAAAATTTTTTTTGGGGGGGTGCCTGGGTGGCTCAGTTGGTTAAGCGACTGCCTTCGGCTCAGGTCATGATCCTGGAGTCCTGGGATCGAGTCCCGCATCGGGCTCCCTGCTCGGCAGGGAGTCTGCTTCTCCCTCTGACCCTCCTCCCTCTCATGCTGTCTCTCATTCTCTCTCTCTCAAATAAATAAATAAAATCTTTAAAAAAAAATTTTTTTAAATTTTTTCTTTTTTAAAAATTACACCCTGCTGAAATGAAAATAATTGTCTTCCCTGTTTAAATAAAATTATGATCTGAAAATGCATTATAATGGTAATAGTTGCTAAATTGTAAGTGCTTACTACAAATCAGATCCATTATTTACATTGTGTCTCTTTCTCAGAAACATTTGAGAAAGTGGACTTGAGACTCTGCAGGGCACTGAATCTCAGAGAAGTAAAGTCACTTGCTGAGAGTCACAGAACTAGGGAACAAGAGAAGCTGGGTTTGCAGCTGAGGGGGGTGCCTCCAGATTCTGCAGCCTCATGCAGCCCGAGACCCAGCGTGGTTGTGTCATGGCCCCTGAGATGCCTGCTGCTAAACCCCGCAGTCCAGCAGTGAGCAAAGCGGCCAAAGGCCCCCAGCCTCCCTGAGTCTGTGTTCTAGCCACATAATCACTACAACAACCTTGGTAAAAAGTTGCTTTATTCACAACAGCCAAAGAGAGAAACAACCCAAGTGTCCATCCTCAGATGACTAGACAAATAAAACGTGGTACGTACTCACAACGGAGCAGCATTTCACCTGAAGAAGAAAGGACATTCTGACACATGCAACCACATTGATGAAACTTGGGGACGTAATGCTTCGAGGAAAAAGTCAGACACGGAAGTACAGGCCCGTGAGTCAGCTTGCATGGGCTTCCTGGAGCGGTCGATCCCCAGGGGCGGCCGGTGCAGCCGTGTGTGCCCAGGGCTGGGCCGGAGCGGGAGTTTTGTCTACTGAGCACAGAGTCTCTGTTTTGCGAGATGAAGCCGGTGCGGGATGTGGATGGTGGTGGAACAGCTGCACAACAGCGTGGGTGTGCTCAGTGCCCCCCCCCCCCCCACTGAACTGCACACTTGAAAACGGTGGACCGTGAATTTCGTGTTATATGCCATCCGCAATAGGAAAAACAGGTTGGACTTTTAAAGAGATTCAGACCGACTCTTCTGTTCCCTGGGCATGCTCACACTGTCTTGGCTGCTGGAAAACCCAGCTCTCTGCCCCCACAGTCCCAGGCTCACTCCTTCAGCACCCAGTGGACATGTGACAACCTTCACAACCCTTTCCAATCCCCTAGAGAATGCTATCTCTTTCTAACTTGAGTTCTTAGGTGACGTATTCCTGGACCCGCCACATTCCCATGGACCTCAGTATCTAACATCTCCTCCTTGAGGGTGAACTCCAAGTGGGCTGCACTTACTGCAGCCTCCAGCACAGAACCTCACACGTGGAAGGTGCTGAAGGCTGATAGGGGGAGTGAATGCATGAACTAATCTCAGTTCATCCCTGTGTCTTCTTCATGCATTGAAACTTTAAAAGTACCAACAGGAGTTGTACAGTTCAGAAAAGACTTTGCACATAACAAGACCTGAGGTGGTGGTAATTGCTATGTAGAAGCCAGATCTGAGAGTCGGAACCAACTGCTCACGGAGCACTGATTCCAGAATGGCCCTTGCTGTGTTCTACTTCCTTGCAGCTTCGTACCTGCTTCATGAAGCATCACTGGTATGCCCCCGGGCATCACACATCTTATCCAAAGGTCAAGTACAAGTCAGTGGCAGAGCTAGGATCTGAATCAGGTGGATGGGGCGCCCGTGTATATTAGTAACCACTCTCCCATTTGTCTGTCCTGCTTTATGCACATCACCAATAAAACCATGTCTACCTGTTGGCCATATGGTTGGCATCAGCCTCAGTTCCATGGCTCTCCTTGAAATGCAAGGTCAGAGGTGGGACAGAGGCCTACGTGGAGTGTGTTACACAATATTCAACTCCAAGGTTATAAGCACATTTTGTACTGGCATCTCCTTTGAAGGGGATGGGGGGTGGGGAGAGAACTGTTCCATTAAGTTAATAATATTAATAATAGTTAATTTAGGCTCTTATTTTGTGAAAATGGCAGATATTTTAAAACAAGTTTCCTGCAATGTTTAATGTAAAATTATAACATTAAATATAACAAAATGTAAATATAACATTAAAAATGCCAAGGAGTCAAAAATCTCCAAAGAGCCTCTCCTTGTGGCAAAAATTTCTAAAGCCTACCAAATGTTTGATTGTTAAGCCTGGCCGCCAACGCTGAGAGTCAAAGCTAAGGGATTTCATGATATCTGTAGAGCAATTTCAAACTCTGTTCAGGGGGTAGAAGGTGCCCCAAGTGAAGAATGTGCATGGGGCTGGCATATTAAGAGAGTAAAAGAAGCCCCCCAGAACCAGCAACGAGCACCACTGCCTCACAAGCAAACCAGGGGAGTGCCAGCCAGCCTGCCAAGGCCCTGCTCTGCTGAGCACCTGCAGGACCCAGGCCGTATGAGAGGGACAATTCAACAGGGCAGGCTTGCCTCACGCTGGCTCA
Organism: Neomonachus schauinslandi; assembly: GCF_002201575.2. Lineage (NCBI taxonomy): Eukaryota > Metazoa > Chordata > Mammalia > Carnivora > Phocidae > Neomonachus > Neomonachus schauinslandi. Next base: position 3,790,762 of record NC_058412.1, on the reverse strand, counting down.
ACCCTAAAGTGATGGGAACTTCTCTCTGAAAATGTCCAGGACATGGGAGCTGCCACTGGACAGGTTTTCATCATAGAAGTCTGCATTAAACTCAGAAAAAATGTGGTTTCAGCCCCTCGGCCAAAGACAGTTGCTGTGGTTATTCCTGGAGCAAAGGAAAGGGACTTTGAGAAGATCTTCACCAGGCAGGGGACAGGCTCTTGTCACTTCCCCACTCTGAGACCAAACACTGGGTTCTGTCGGAAGACCTTCCACTTTTGGTGTCCGGACTCTCGGACGCTGATCTGAGCCAGTCACCACTGGCCCCCTCTTAGATTCCATGGAAATGCATTCGTGAATTCATCTCAAATCCTAACTGAGCACCTAATATGTATCAGGCCCTGTTCTAAGCTCTGGGGTCAAGGGACTGAAGACAGCATCCTGAAGCCCATGTGGCTCTGGCGTTTACAAACCAGTAGGAGAGACAGAGAGAATAAACAGGTACGTCGGATAGTAGAGTAGGGGTAGAAAGTGCTGGAGAAAATAAGTCAGGCCAAGAGAATAGAGTGTGTGGGGGAGCGTTGCAGGCTTTAAGTTGGGTGGTCCGAAGCCTCACTGGGAAGTGGCATTTGGCCAGAATTGAAGAAGGGGGCAAGATACGGGATCCTGGAGAACGAGTCCTGAGGTCAGAAATTGAAGAAGGGGGCAAGATACGGGATCCTGGAGAACGAGTCCTGAGGTCAGAGCTGGAACAGGGGACAGAGGGTGGGGGACTGAGGGCATCACATGGGCTCGGGCTTTGGGGCGGCCGAGTGGTGTCAAACAGAGGAGTGACTGTTGCAGCTTGCATCTTGTCTGGTCACTTCAGCCGCCTGCTGTGGGAGGCTTGGTTGAGAGGCTCTGGGGATCATCCAGGCCGGAGGTATCCGTCGCTTGGACCAGATGATGCTCCTTGAACTTTCAGAATATATGCTGGTAGTGCAGCAAATGGGACTTGCCGACAGACTGAGTGAGAGAATGTGGAATCCAAAGCCAGTCCTGACTGGACCAGGTCCGCAGCTCGGTCCCCTGAGTCGGGAAGACCCACAGAAGCCACACACCGGACTGGTGGCCAGGGAGCAGTTCATGCGGTGGGGAGGCGCTACCTAGGAGGTGTTTCTTAGGACTGTAAGGGAGATATCAAGTCTGCAACCCACAAAGCCGGATTCCAGGGAGAGATTGGAGCTGGAGATGTAAATCCCGGTGTTGTCAGCAGGTAGGTGGTGTTTAAACAGATGGAAGTAGCTGAGCTCGCGAGGGGACGGGCCGAGACACAGGAGAGGTCCACAGCTGAGCTCCGGTCACTCTCTTCTGAGTGGTTGATGGGACACGAGAAAAAGTGAGCCAGGAGCCAGGTGACAAAAGGCCTTTCTCGGAGCAGGTGTGACCAGCGGGGTCACGACCCTACTGGTCATCGATGGATTCAGCATGAGAAGACCAGCGTGACTTTCGGAGTGGTGGCCAAGGAATGGTGGGCTGTCGGCAGGGTGGTGGCCGGGCAGGAGGGAGCTCGCGGATGTGGCAAGCGTGTACGCAGTTCTGCTTTGAATGCACGATGCCAGGATTGCAGCTAGAGGAGAACGAGGCGGAGGGTGTTGGGACTGCTGTCTCTGGTGACACGTCGAAGAAGGGAGAAGCAGCAGCAGGTGTGAGGGGGCACATGGATCCCGCTAGACCAAGTGTGGACAGCTCATCCATGAGAGGAGGCGAGGGCAGGCGGGGCGCTGGGAGTTCGTATGAGTGTCGTCCCGGCTGCTGTACTTGCCCCCGGAATCAGCTGACCCAGAGGGCATGGGAGGAGGCCTTGAAGTTTGGGGGACAGAGGCGCGAGGTCACTGTCTGGAAGAGGGGAGAGCAAAGGGCCCAGGCAGGTGCGGGGAGGCCGCGGAGGCCCGCCTGAGTCAAGGCCAGGGCTGCGGCGTGCAGCTGGTCCGGATCACTGTGCATCTTCACTCCAGCTGCCCAGCAAAGAGAGAAAGCTTGAAGTCTCTGACGTCTGTCAAAGTAAGAATGGGCTCCAAGGGGCGAAGAAGGGTAGAGCTTCTGAAAAATAGTTACCCTGATTTAGGGCCAAGCCCTTCCTGCACCCTCGAGTGTGAGCCCATTTACAGCCACGGCTGCCCCCCGGGAACCTGTGGCATCCCCAAAACACTTAGCTCAGAGCTGATGTTGAAAAAGTCTCCTGAATGTACAGTTGCTAAAGTGGAACTAGTGGACATCCTTCCAGATCTGGCCCTCCAGGGCTGTGCTGCCTCAGACAATCTACTGGAGTCTCTGAGTTTATCTGAAACTGAGGATGCTAATTTAAGGTGACCCGCATCTCCATCTGCCCGGGGCCGTCCTGGGACACCCTTCAGCTGGGCCAGGCTGGGACAGCCGGTCATGCTTTTGCCGGCGAGCAGAGAAAGGTCTGGAGAAGGGTGGGGGCCCACAGACCTCAGAAAGCCCTCGCTGCAGCTGAGACACCACGGTTACTGCGTGCCAGGCCCCGCCGCTCTCCTGCAAGACCCCAGGAGCAGCCTCCCCTCGCTGCAGGCCCCAGTGCCGCCTCTGCTCTCTGCTCGGGGTGGAGTTCTCACGCATTCAGAGAAATCTGGAAAGCAGCAGGGTTGAGTTTGTCCGAAGCCACCTGTGTCCATTTGCAAGACAGTCCTCTGCTCTAAGATGACACCCTTCCACCTTTCGGTATGAAACGCTCCTTTCTTTTGCGAAAAGCTGATGGTCTGTTTCTGAACTCCCTACTTGGCAAAAGCAGGACTGGCCCTTTCTGTCAGTGTCCGACTTCTTCTGGAAAACTGCCCTTCTCTGTGAGATCCACAAGGGGAGAGAGGGAGATCCCAGGGAGATCCACCTGCCCCCAGCACGGCTCAGCCTCCTTCCCCGGGCCTCGACCTCCCTCCTGAGCTTCCTCCTCCTGCAGCTCTGGTGGCTCAGATGCCTATCCTCCCGACACACACGACGCCACATGTGGCCAGGGAGCTTGCAGGAGGGTGTGTTCAGCACACTTTCTGTGAAAATACTCATTTCTTTGAAATTCTCTTTCCACTCAGATCCAACAAGAGCACATTCACTGGCCTTCAGAAGATGCCTTCAAAGCGGGCCCTTTGTATTTTGCCTTTATGTTTTTGTTTTTGAGGGATTTTTTTCCCCCCAGGTGTGTTAGAAGTCTGTTAAGTTAATCAAAAATATGTTAATGTTCTGCATTTAAATAACTTTAAGTTTAGCCTAAGGTGAGGAGAGCTCCGAAATCAATTGTAACTCTCTTGGGAAGACCAAGTCCTCACTCCTCACCAACCTTCAAGGAGAGGAGAAAAGTAAACGAAAATGCTGGAGCTCTATAGTGTTTGCTGGACGCCAGGACAGCTGTGCATCTTATACTCCATCTTCCACTTGATTTGGGGGTTCAATGAGCAAGCGGGCTATCTTTAGTCCCATTGAAGAGAAGGTTGGGAACTTTAAGTAGCTCGCTCAAGGTCACATTGCTAGTAAACAGCTGAGATTTGAAACCAGTAAAATAAAGCCTACTAGTGCGGGGGGCTTCCCAGTGACCCCAAGACATTCCCCGATTGGCGTTCCTGTTCCCTGAGCATTTCGGGGTGTTCCGGTTATTTGTTTTGCTCTCAAAGGGAACGGGATGCCACACACACTGAGGGTGGCACATTTTCGTCTTGGAAGCGTCCCTTGGGCTCCCACGAGGTATTTCCCTCCCAGCCGGCCTTTACTGCGCGCCGACTCCAGGCCAGGTATTGTGCTCAGCCCTGAGGTCTCCACGATTAGGGTCTCGGGGGTTCAAGATGAGTCCCTTTATAAGCATCACGGCCACTCACTTGAGAACACCATCCAGGGTGCGGGGAATCTCCCCAGGTGGGGAGGGGTGGGCTCCCACGTCCGCAACAAGTGAGCGTGGATAGACCCGAAGCAAGGGCTCGAGGCTCGGTTTCCATGTCCCTTTACCCTCCTTGCAGCCCACCTCCAACGACGCTCTGGATTCCGAGCCCACCGTGTCCCGGAGATGCTGGTTGCACAGATAAACCTCCTCAGGCACAAAGGCCACAGCTCTCAGCCCAGCAGCCCCCAGAGGCCGACGGTCCATCCAGCTCTGCACCTCACACGGTTCCAGCATCACCTCGTGTCGTGCTCACTCTGAGCCTGAGGGGGGGGAACGCATCTGCTGCACACTTTACAGATGAGGAAACCGAGGCACAGAAGAGCTGGCCAAAGTACCCAGTGGCTTTCAGCCTAGGCCTCGCAACCCCTGGGCTGCTCCCCTGCCAGGCTTCTCGCTGTCAGGTGCCTGGCGGCCTCGCTCCAGGGCAGGCCTGGCTCGTGGCCCCGCGTCTTTCTGTGCCCCCCGCTGCCTTCTGCTCCCCCTCCTTCCTGGCTGTGCCTTCTGCAAGCTCCAGCCCAAACTCCTGCCCACCTTTCCGAGGCCCGGTCAGTCTCTTCCACAGCCTCCTCTGCCCTGATGGGGTTCTTTCCCGAAGCTTCATCTTGGCTCTTGCCGCAGTGATAAGCATTTCTTATGAAATCTCCCAAGGGCGCAGGGGAGGTGGCCAGGGAAACAGGGACAGAGAAAGGGAGGCCATTGAGAGATATTTAGGAGAGATTTATCCCCCACTGAAGCTCAGGAGGAGCCCCGCAGAGCCTTGCTCATCGGCACATGGAACAGTTGCGGGGTGGGTGGGGGGTGATTCTGCTGGGGCTGGAGCAGCTGAAGGCTGACTGTGGGGTGCGCCTATGGGGGCTGCAGGGAGGAGCTGGACCGCAGAGTGGGGGGGTTGGCATACTGTGGCTCTCTCTGTCCTCACCAAGGGCCCTGGGGCCAGGAGGCTGGTCTTTACTAAGCAGGCCTGGGAAGCTGATGTGGGTAGTGGACACATCACACTTTCTGAAATGTGGAGGGACCCCCCCCCCTCCAAAGAATTCTGCAAACAGCAGATCAGAAGGATCGAAGGTTGAACGGGTATCTGGAGAAAGTAGTTCTTAGGCAGGCTTCATAAGGAAAAGCTGGTTTCAGAGGAGCCCAGGACTGGGGGACACGTCCCAAGGGCCCAGTTTCCTCATCCACAGTGTGTTCAACAGCACTCTCCCCGCGAGTCTGTCATGAGCGTGAGGATGTGTGCAAAGCCCCCCGTGTGCGTCCTGACCCGGATGCACCTTCGCACCCCACCACCCAAAGCATGAGAAGCATCTGGCACTCCACAGATGGTACCGTTGTGCCTCAAATTTAAAATTATTAATGGTTATTTTATTGCTAATAATGTGATGTGACATTCAAGTGTATGTTTGTTTGTGTTTAAGAAATAAAATAGAAAAGTCTGCTAGAGGAAAGAAACAAAGCTTTGTGTTATATTGACAATGATGGAAATGAAAAACAGCATTTTGCCAAAAGCTCATACATTTGAGAAGCCAGGCAAGGGGCACAAATTCACATAAGAATGGGCTTCTTTGGGTGTGTTCACATACCAAGAGTCTAACTGCTAAAGGAGTTTTGTCCTGTCAGAGAGGAAGAAGAAAAATCCCTCATCTTGTTTTGGCTTGTGCAACCGGGAGGGTTGGATTTGGGAAAGAAAGCCGGTATTTATGCACAACCTTAACTTGATTTACTGCACCTGACAAGCCAGCCTGAACGGAGGGTCCTGTCTCCCTGGTTCCCCACCTCGCCTCTCCTGCTTTGCAAGGACGAGAAAGCATGACCTGTCAGACGTGTCCCAAGTGCAATCTCAATCGCCCTCACAGGCTCGCCTGCAGCAAGTGGGAAAGGGCCGCTGTGGCTTTGGAAACTCTGTGGATGCAGGGCATACAGCGCTCCGTGTCCGTGAGGGGCGCAAGATGGAGCAGATCGTCCCCAGATCGGCTGCAGGGGGCCAGTGGACTCTGAAACTGAGAAGTGCATGTGCGGGACAACCAAAGTCTGGGTGGTAGCAGGTGCTTTCTAGCGATATCCAAGTTGGTCCCTCTCCATCTCGGGAAGGGAATCCATGTTTTAGGGCCTGAAGACATCAAACCGGGAAGAGGAGCATCTCCGTCTCCTCTCTCCTCCTCCGCTGGGCCCACAGTGTCAGAAACTGGCCACAGGATCTGTGACCGGACCACAGAATGCAGTCTCAGATTTTCGCCTCCTCATTTCCTTCTAGTTTCCGCTGCCTTCACCGTTCTCTAGGAAATGAAGGTTTTAGTCTCTTGGTATCATTTAAGCAGACGTTCCTTGGCTCTCTTGATGGTTGACATAAGAGATCATTCCTGAGCCAGGCCGCCCCGAGAGCAGGGCTCACATCATGAACCACAGGCATGGACCTGCTCCTGCCAGCTCACACGTAATGACAGGAGGTGGACAACCACTTGTCAAGAAGCGATGAACGCCACGTGCTAACGAAAAGGCAAAAGGTAAAAATAAAAGACCAGAGCGGGTGCTACAGGAAGTCGGCACAGGAGCACCCAGCCCGGTGGGAGGGCAGGGTGGGCGGGAGCAGGCTGGAGTATTTCTAAAGGAACAGGCAGATAATCTCAACCTTGAAGGACGAGTACGCATTGGGTGTTAGGCAGTTCATAGACAAAGTAAATAGCAAATTCTCATCCTCAGCTCTTGAGTAACTGAAGAGGTTCACCACGGCCGGAGCGAGGCTGAGTAATGAAGATGAAGCCAGGACCAGTGGGCCCACCGGAAAGGCAGGAAGACCCCCACAGACCTCGCTCAGGACTGTGGACCAAGGGGGACGGATGTTTTCGTCTGAAGGTTGCCCTGCAGGGCGGGGTTGGGGGGAGAAGAGCAGAGGCAGGGGCTTGTGATGGTGCAGCAGGGAGATAGGTCTCGGGAGCCTGCACTTGGAAGGGGTGCAGAGGGAAAGGGAAGAAAGGGGAGCAAGTGTGCCTGAGGAGAGCTGCCCCTGTGACAGGACACAGGGAGGAGAGGAGGCCTGGGGCTAAAGGGCTTCGGGCTGCCTTGCACCTCCGAGCAGCCCTGGGCAGGCCAATGGGAACTTCTGGAGCAAAGAGGCCTGTGAGGGACAGGCATGGCAGGGAGCCCCTGGGGGAGTGTGGCCTGAAGGCACAGAGGCTGGTGGGCGTCCACGAACCACTGCAGGAGCAGGTTCTCCTGAAGGGAAACCTGGGTGGGAAGCCTGCTCCCAGGACCCTCTGGTGACTCAGGCTTCTGCCTTGGGCAACAGGGGAGGGCTGGGGCCCTGGAGGGGAGGCCAGGAGCTGTAAAGACATGGTGACTTAATCAGAGGACAGGGAGCTTGGTGATGAGCTCAAAGTTGAATAGGTTGGTCTGGGGACGTCTTTGAGAAATCCAAGAGGAGAGACAATTAGAAGTATGCTCTGCAACCAGGGAATGGAGAACTGCAGGCCTGGAGGAGGCGGGTGGGGCAGGCTAGCATGGGATGGCCCAGGGAGCCTGCGCACAGTGGGGGAAGAAGAGAGCCCTGGGGGCAGAAGTGTAAGGGAAGCTGCTTCCAAAGATGGAGCAGAAAACAAACAGCAATAAAGGAGCCTGAGAAGAAAGTGGGAGATAAGAGCGTGGATAGGCAGGAAAGTGTATTAGCAAGGGAGGCAAAAGAAAGTCTAACACAGGGAAAAATTGGGAGAAGTGAGGGTAAAGCACCTGTTGGGTTCGGACACACAGCAAAATCTCTAGGACTTGGGTGAGAGCAGATCCAGCACATGGAGAGAAGGGAGGCGCCAGGAGTAAGGGCGGGTGGGATGTGTGTCAAACTCATGCAGATGGACGGGAGAAAATGTGGTGCCCGGAAGGGGAATGAGTTTGAGGGGGGTTTATTTTCTTCTTTTAAGTTTGCAGAATTTGGAGATAGTTGCTTAAGGTCAGGAAGGAACCAGTGATAGGGAATGGTTGCTGACTTGGAAAAGGAGCAGAAGAGAGAGGGGCCACCATGGCCTCTGGAAGGGTGGGAGGTGGACCCCAGGCAGGAGGAGAGGCACCTCCCCCACCTTGCAAGAGGAAAGATAGATGCCTGAGGTGGAAGGGGGGCCCCGTCTCTGGAACGATAAGTGGACAGTTTTTCTCTTATGGTTTCCACGTTCCGTGAAATAGACAAAATGATGCTGACAGTGTGGGCATCAGGGGGCCAGCTCTACCAGCAGATGAAAGTGGGGACATTGGTTCATTGTTCCCGGAAAGCACGGGAGAGAGACGACCCAGGGAAACCTGGAGCAGGGCAGGTGCCCTGGGGGCCGGGGGGGAAAGCAGCCATCCTTCCGTCTACACGGGGTAGGGGGGCAGGATCCAGGCCGTCCCTGGATCTGGGGCTCTGTGGACATGTTCTTTTCAATAATAATGATAACTTAGAAAACTCGACATTTAGAAGTTTGCTAGCTGTTCCAACTCCTACGGCCTTTTCTAAGAAAGGGAATATGTTTCCATGCTTGTGAGCTCGCAGCATAGAGCGGGTTTGAAGCTGGCTAATTCACCTCTTGGCTCTTTTAAAGAAAAATCATTTTGTGTTTTAAAGCCCCTTGATATGACATGCTGGGAAGTCAGACCTCTGAAGCATCTCAGCTCCCACACCACCCACTGGGTTAACTGTCGTTAAGCTCCATACGTGGCAAGCACACGACATCCACTGGCTTCGCGTTCATTCGTCAACCTAACAGGTACTCATCGCTTCCGAGAAGTGGTGGCGACCTGAAGCCCCCACGTTAGGGACTTTGGAGGAAGCAGCTGCATGTGGAACACTAGTTGCAAGTGATGTTTTGGGCACCTTCTCTTCGCTCAAATAGAAACTCCATTTATCAAACAGATCAAAGTAATGGTGTCCCCAGAAACACTACCCACCCTCGAGAGGGGAGGCTCTGGCCCACGGAGGGCTTGGCGAAACACAGGCCAAGGACTGGTCCATGCCAGCCTCCGTACTGGGTCCTGGCACGTGTTCCTCATTGGAGAGAAAGGTGCGCGTGCTCTGGAAACCATCCCGAAATGTCGGGGATGGACCTTGAAGAGAATCAGCCGGAAACATTATTTGTATTTCAACTTGTGACGCATCCCACGTGATTTCACATGGATTCTGGACTCTCGTAATTTATTCTTTGCTCTGTTTCTTTACTCCTAAGCACACTGATTTTTCTCTCATTTTTTAATAATACAACGTCCTGATATTTCTCCACAAATAATGGATAGGAGATTACGGTGGAATATTACTCACAAATACCTCGATGTAGAAACTTTCTTTCAGTTCGTAGTAACACATATGTCAAAGGTCGCTGGCGCTAATACACAGATTCGCTGCCCGAGAAGGAGAGCCGACTGTCTTGGAGAAGAGACTGAGCCTGGCCGCTAGCAGGTAAACGGGCATTCCCTTTAATGCAATGGTAGCATCTGCCTTCTTCCTCCTGGTCATTTCTGTTCATCCCCAAAGGCATGCAAGCGTGTGTAAGGGGTGAGGAGTAGAGTGTGGTTCTTTTCGGTCTTTCTCAAACCTCGACAATTTACTAGAAGGGTCAGAGAAAGGAATGGGAGGAAAAAAAAGAAGTATTTATCCATCCATATAGGATGTTCCACAGAGAGTCAGCAGCTACCCTCTGATAACTGCAGGTGGGACGAAACGGGCCCCGGTTGGTCCACTAGCACTCCAGTGTGCACCACAGCCCCGGAGAGTGGGACCACTGCCCCCGCTCCCCGACGAGGAGGGGGGCGCTCAGCCAGCCAGCCTGCATAGCCCGGGCCACATCTGATCCTGCAAAGAGCCTGGCCAGCCGGGAATGCCTGTCCTCAGTTTTGCAGAGGCGACTTGAACACATTCCTTCTCGATAAAGTCACAGCTCTCCCTGGAAGCCTTCCTTGGTTGCCTCCCCAGCTGGTTGCCTCCCCACCCCCAAGGTGTAGCTCCTCCTTGCCCTTACCCACCCTGCGTGCAGATTAGTTTCTGCGCTGGTCTGTCTTCTACTGTAGCTTCGCGACTTCTGTGGACCCTTGACCACTCACAGCTCATTGATGAATGAATGAATGAATGAATTTGTTTTGAAATCAAGTTCACAAAATTCACTAAGAATAAGAATTTGATGAGATTTCTTTACAGAGAAACGACCGGAGCCCACTACGGAAATGGCTTTCCTAATGGTGGTTGAAAAGCACCATGAGGAATGGCACATTGTTCTCAAGCAAATTCTAAAGCACTCCGGCACTCTTCAGTAATAACCTCCTGCTTCTGATTACCTGCGGCGGTTTACTTTAGAGGCCTGGCTGGTTTTATACAGTGAAATTGAGAAAGCAATGGACCTACTTCTAATCCCCAAATCACGCTGATAATTTTATGCAGATTTGGCTTTCTCTTCTTGCTGGAAATCCATATGCCATACTGTTTTATGAATGTCAGCTAATCGTGCAATGCCAATCCAATGCTCTCAGAAAACATGGGTCATTAGCTTGAATACATCTTAAAACCCCCTAAAATTTCTCAAAAAGGCAAAAATGGCATATCCTTTTTTTTTTTTAAGACAAGATGTAATCACAGCCTCTTCTTATCTCAAAATCAGCCACCAAGACAACAAAGTGCACCATGGACCACATTTCTATCACAGGGACAAAGTCGCCCCTGAGGAAGTATGGGGTGACTTTTCAGGGGGCCTTCGTTTGGGTAGATGTAACGGGGGATGCAGCGCTGAGCTGTGAAGTCTGAGAATAGGGCTGTGAGCTGCAGGGTCCCAGGTCAGGGTGCACATGGGTCCCGTGGCGTCTGTCACATTGACTCCATCGTGTGCATGGGCCCCCAGACCATAAGCCCGGCTGCCGAGCCCCTGCTCCTGGAAATAAATGTCCCTGTTACAGAAAACTCTGTTTTAATGTCAAGCACCGCACAGTTATACCTCCAAATGAGCAGTAATTGCTAGTCATTCTGATGCGAATACCTCTTCAACAAAGATTGTTATAGGTTTCCTCCCTCCCTCTGTTTTTTTAATCGTGATGATGTTTCACGGTTTCCACAAAAAGCAAACAGATGCCTACACTGTTTTTGCAAAGTAGCCACTTTATCATGCACAGAAGAAAAAAGAATAAGTGAATTCACTTTCCATTCCCTAGAAGTTCACCAGAGACACAGCAATCGATGCAGGTAAGAGAAATAGCTTTTTAAGTAGGCTAGTTAAAACCCCGCGTGCACACACAGGAAAGAAGTAAAAAGTACTCACGCTGAGCGGGAGGAATTTTCGTCTGCCACACTTTGGTTGTCCTGGCAAAGGTTTGGACAATCCTGACTGACTCCCCCTGAGGCTCAGTCCTGGCTTTTTGTGCAAAAAGGGGAGGCCTGCTGTGGTCCTCCGCACACTCAAGAAGGCCCCGAATGAGCTTGTTGACAAGATGCTACTGCTCCCATTTCCCAGGACAGCGGCCTGCATCCTTCAGAGCCAGGGACCCGCACCAGGCCCTGTGTCCCGCTCACCTTTGTAAGAGCCAAGTTGCAGAGGTGCTTGGGTGGTGCAGTCGGTTCAGCGTCTGACTCTTGGTTGCGGCTCAGGTCTGCCCCTCCTGCTCGTGCTCTCTCTACCTCTCTAAAATAAATAAATAAATCTTAGAAAAGAGAGACCGAGAGCCAAGTTGCAGCAGGGCGCTCTCCTCTTGCAGAACGGACTGGAAGAACAGATCCGGCTGGGCTCCCCAGCCCACAGCAGAGTTTTCTGAAGCCCCAGGTATAGGCTGGGTATAGACTGCAATCGAAATGAAGCAGGTCGACAGAAAAATAAGCCTCTCTGATTATTACAGAAGCACCAACGTTCATTCTCCTGTGGCTCGGCTTGCTGCTTGGGCTTCACTGGAACCTCTTCCCAGCCCCTCGCATATTCTTGAGCTCCATGGAAGGCTTGCAGGGGCTTCTCTATGCTTACAGGATTATACATTTTTTTTCTCTCATCTTTTTCAGTCCCTGCTTACACAGACTCCCCCTTGTCTCCCAGATCAAGCCGTTCCTGAATGTGCCATCAGTTCTGGCCCATCTTTCCAAGCTCATTCACTTCTCTCTGTGCCCGAGTCACATGGAGCCAGCACATCCCCAAAGTCCATTGTCTGTGCACCTGCACCTCCTGTCAGCCCGGGTACGGGGGTCCTTTACCCTTCGTTTCCCTGGAGAACTCCTCGTCTTTCGAGGGCAGGACACCATGTCCCTATGTCAATTTCCTGAGGCTGCAGTAACAAAACATCACGGACTGGGCGGCTTGAACGGCGGAAATGTATCGTCTCAGAGCTCTGGAGGCTGGACACCCGAGTTCATAATGTGTCAGGGCTGGTTCCCTGAGGCCACGAGGGAGATGCTGGCCCGCGTCTCTCTCCCAGCTTCTGGGGGTTTGCTGGAAATCTTTGATATTCTCTGTCTCGTAGAAGCATTGCCCTGATCTCTGCCGTCATGTTTGCATTCTCCCTGTGTGTGCGTCTGCATCCAAATTCTCCACTTTTATAGGGACACCAGTCATATTGGATTAGAACCTACCCCCCCACCCCGGAAGATCTCATCTTAGCCTGACATCTACAAAGACCCTGTTTCCAAATAAGGTCACAGGTACTGGAGGGTTAGGACTTGAATATATCTTTTCGGGGAACACAGTCCATAGATGCCCCCCTTTACTGCTTCATGCCCTGCCCCATCCCAGCCAGCAGAGCCGGGCCCACCCTCCACAGGCTCCCGGGGTTATTTCCCTTTCTGATCCTTGCTCCCGCTGTCTGTGCCCTTGAGGGTAGGAGCAGGGGGGACATCTTTCTGCTGGGTCCCCACAACACAGGGCCCCAGAGCAGGGACGAAAAAGACAAATGACTGCCAAAGGACAAGGGGCTCTGAGTCCTCCTCCTCTTCAGACTGGTTAGTGTTACCCCCCTTCTGGGTCTGTAAATTCCTTTGGGGCGGGTCCCTATCCTTTGCTTCGTTCCCAGGTCCTAGGGCACTGGCGAAGCCATAGGCACTGCGGGAAGGCAGAGAGGACCACACTGTCCCATCCACAGGCCCAGGAGCATGCAGGCTGCACTGGAGCCCGCACGTGAAGACCCTGCCGAGGGAACTGGGTGGAATGTCTCAGGACCAGAACTGCATCTTTCATACAGAGACGGAGGCCTGATTTCACCCCAAGTCAACTCACTTCAGAGGAAAGAATTTTCCTTTCTGCAACTTCTCATTAAGCACTCGGCATCTGAGAGCCCACAGTTGGTATTTTTCTAAACACATTTGGGTTGCTAATCTCTTGACCTTGATGTGAATCTCTGAGCAAACATTTTTAGCATTTAAACAAAAGTAGTGCCTGTCACTAATTTTAGGCCAACCCCGCATTGTAAAGCATGCACGTTTTGGGGAGAGTTTCCTGGCTTACTTGGGCAAGTGGTCTGCCTCCAACAAGCTCTGGTCTCAAGTTTCCAGGTGTGCCCAGGAGCTTTAAAGGGCAAACATCCTGTGCTTTATCCTAAGGCTACACCTTCTAATTGATGTAGACACAACACAAAGGAAGCAAATGCCTTTGTTATCTGGCCCGGGAGATGTCACAAATGTGCCCTTCCTGCACACGCGTAATTGCCGGTTAGGGATCTTCCCTCCTGGTCCCCAAGCCTGGCTTTCCCATCTACAGTGTTCAAGCCTTCCTCCTGCTCCAAGCCCCCGAGGAGGACAGAACAGGCCCCAGGGAGGTGCAAAAGTGGCTGAGCTTCACTGCATTGTTGCTGTTGCTTTTAAATAACAGCTTCTTTTGCGGAATAATTAACATACCGCAACATTCACTCTTTTGAAATATACAATTCAGTGGTTTCCGCTGAGTTGCGCAAACACCAGCACTGTCTAATGCTAGAATGTTTTAATCACCCAAAGAAACCCCGTCCCCATTAGCAGTCACCCCCCATCCCTGTCCCTGGCAACCACTAATCTACTTTCTGTTTCTGTGGAGAAAGAGGAAGATTAGCTTGAGGGATTGGCTTGTATATTTAATGCTTTGCTCAGTAAACAAGGACAAAATACAAAGACTCAACAGTTTAATTTTCTAGGGAACGCTTTCTATGCCATTGAAAGAAAAAATGTGACTTTTCATTAGGACTGATGGATTTATTTCATTTCCACTCCTGAGGGACCGAGCTGGGGCAACGAGGTATCAGGAAACTCGGACACTCTCTCCGGTGTGATGTGACCTCCCGGGGAGCCCATGGCTGTTGGGAGCAGCCAGAAATGCCCAGCGGCAGGTACTTAGGAGAGGACACTGTTCACAAAGGGAGCCCTATGGGTCTGCGGGCGCCTCTGGGTGCACAGCTCTCAGCTCCTCCACTGAACCTTCCCAAGGGTTCATTTCCCGGGGATGACACAGTTTGGGGGGCCAACTTTCCAGAGGCGAGCTGGGGGCCAAGACCTGCATTTCTAGTTTCTTTGCGCCCTCACAGCCCGGCTCTGTGCAGAATTAGATCAGTAACTGAATCGATACTTTCTGATGATCACTTTGGCATATAAAAATCATAACGCAAAGTGGTCTGGAGAGATTGCAGACACTCACAAATCCATTCGTTTATTCAGCACATATTGATGATTGTCACCGAAGGCATCCTGGCCCTTCTCTCTGGAAGAGAGTACACAGCAGATCTGGACACTGACCTCGGGAGCTCACACTCACTTTCTCACGTAAGTACGTGCAGAGGGGCGGGAAGCGGAGGAACACTTAAGCAATAGCAGTGTTAGGCATGCAAGGTGACGGGTCGAGGAACTGCAGCCTGCGGAGACGGCAGCTTGAGAGTAGGAAGAAAGTGTTTGCACCGGGCTGACGAGCTCCTTCTCTCTTCTCTTCTCACCACGAGTGGTGGTGAACGTCCGCTCTCACCACCCCTCTGTGCCCATGCACGCAAATGCGCGCGCACACAAGCACGTATGGAGCTTGGCTCCCCAGTTCCAGCACTCTCACTATTGTCAGATGCTCTGCATTTGTGTACGGAGTTTCCTTGTGCCCTGCAGTGACCCAAAAAAGTAGGAATACTATTTTTTTTTACCCCCAAGGACACTGAGGAATTTTATTTATTTTTAAGATTTTATTTATTTATTTGACAGAGAGAGAGAGAGAGAGGGGCAGCAAGAGCGTGAACACAAGCAGGAGGAGCGGGAGAGGGAGAAGCAGACTCCCTGCTCAGCAGGGAGCCCGATGTGGGGCTCGATCCCAGGATCCTGGGATCATGACCTGAGCCGAACGCTTAACCCACTGAGCCACCCAGGCACCCCAGGACACTGAGAAATTTTAAATGTGGTGTTAAGTAGGAAAAGGACAGTCTTGACTGTGAGCCTTGCTTTCACCCAGGAAGGCAAGCCGCCCGCCAACTTGCCAGGAAGGGGGCACCAGGGCAGCTGTCCCCTTGCCCAGGGGAAGGGCCAGAGGGGAGGAGGCCTGGGAGGGCACTGGAAGGGGGGAGTGGTGTGTGGCAGAGCCGGAATCCTGGCTCGGCTCTCTCTCCCACAAAGGCCTCCGTGCTCAGCTCCCACGGTGCCTCCTGAAAGCTGCAGAAACTGTGTGCGGCTCTCATATCAGAGGGCTTTGCAGGATTCGGCCACACGAAAGGCTTTGAGAGCCAAGCAAATGCCTGGCAGGGGGCAGCAACAGGGCATCCTTGTGGCAAGCAGGGGCTAATCCTCCTGTAGGATGAGGGCATCCCAGACCAGCTGTGCCCACACCCAGGGGCCACAGAGAGTGGTCACGACCGCCGCAGGCCCCAGGGCCCCAGACCCCAAGGGAAAGAGCACTTGCTGGGGGTCGTTGGGAGTGGTTTTCGCAGCCAGATCAAGTCATTTCCCAAGAAGAAAAAAAAAAAAATGAGTAGATCGTAGCACTTTAACTCAACTTCGTAGCTTCCACCAATATCCTTAGGGGAGGGCAATTGGAACAGGAACTTTGAACACACCAGAAGGCCGGGCGTGAATCCCGGTTCTGCCACTCAGGAATGATGTGACTTTGGAGAAGTTAACCAACCTCTCTGTGCTTCAGTTTTCTCATCGGTACAATGTGGATCACACAGAGAGGGCTGTGAGTGAGGACAGGGGTGCCCGGGGCAGAGTGAGCCCCAGCCAACCCTACTTCCTGGCTTCCCATGGCGCCAGGTGAGGCACTTGACGCTGTGAGGGTCTCAGAACGGGAAATCGTTCTTCAGAAGCCATGTGAAAGCTTATCTGTGAACATCCAAAAACAGGGCAGTTATTAATAGTGGACGGGTGTGAGCTTACGGAGTGGCACAGGGACAGGCAAATAGGTTCTGGAGACACCTTCCAAAACACTGATGCTCTGGAGTGCCACTTCCAAAGAGCACCAGTCCCAGGCGCTGGGGGTGGGGTGGGGGATGGGCACCTGCTCCGCCTACCTGCGCCTGTTACCTCGCTGTGCCCTGTCTGTCCCGCCAGTCCATTCGCTGGCTTCAGAAACAAAGCTGAGGGCCACGTTCACGGGTGTTGGATGCTGTGGGTTATAAAGAAGCGTAATCATGGTTTCTTTTTTGAGCCACGGACCATCTTACAGGACATTATACGTAATCATTAATGTTAAAAGACTTAAAAGAGCGCAACTCATGAGATAAAATTACCACCTAAAGTGTATTCTTTGCCAAAATGTTTAACTTGAGTCAATTCAAGCTTTCGCTTAGCTGTGGATAAGCAGCACTGACCCGAACATCCTGCAGGACGGGAACTGTTCTCCATTCAAGGAGACATAGGGACAAACAGGGTCTGCTATGGGACGCTGCCTTGCACAAACTGTGAAGAACATGGTGGGAGACAAATGGGGAAAACATGGGACCTTGTTATAAAAGTTCAGTTCTTCTTCCGTCAAAACTGCGTGCGCGCATTTCATGAACATGAAGAATGTGTTTAAAACTGTGACGTACAAGGTGTGGGTAGTGGGGGAGAGAGGTGACTGCAGGTAAACCTGCGAGGCTTACGCTGGGCCTGGAAGGGCGAGTAGGATTCAGTGGTGTGTGGGGAGGACTTTGGCTGCGCTGTGGGTCTTTGCTGGATGAGAAGTCTAAGTTCACTTGAATGCAGCTCAACAGAGATCAGCTGAGCTCCGTGTTGTGTCTTCGTAAGACATTCAGGAAAGGGCCGGGCCAAGAAGAACAGTGAAAATGTTGATGGTGAGTCATGACCAAACCTGGTATGTCCCGTCAACAAAATGACTTTTCCAGAGAGGAAAGGGGCCATGTAGCCTTAGCAGATAATGACTCATGCCCTGGACTCAGAAGGCCTGGTTTTGAATCTCTCCTCTATTATCCACTGGCCAAGCCATCTTGGATGAGTGACTTAACTTCGTGCCCCAATTTACTTATGTAAAAATGCAGGTGAGAAGGGCCCCAGTTATGTGGCCGGGTTGCTGTATTAAATGGTTGGCTTTATGTAAAGCTTAGAACAGTCCCTGGCACATAGTAAATTCTAAGGCAATTTGTCAATGCCTTGGATTTTAAAATAATGAAGAACACCACACATGATCTACGTCAAGTTCATTTAAATATTGAAAGAGGATAAACAATGTATTTATAATCGTTAACTCTGGACAGAAGAATTACACACTGTTCTAACTTTTTTTAATGCTTATTTATATTTTCTCAATTTGCTGCAATTAATAAGTGGGACTTCTACAAGAACAAAGCAATGCAAATGATAATTAGGTCTTTGGCTATAAGGAATGATATAGTCTTTGTTTATATAGTATTAAAAGGCTTAGAAAGAATTTGGCATACATTGTTTTATTTGGATCTCAAGACACCCTGTCCTTATCCACATGAGGAGAGAGGAGGTGATGAGCGAAGGGTCCGACGAGTTACATTGCTATTCCAAGGTCTCAGCATCAGTATCAGAGTTGACCTGTTTGGCCAAAGATCTCCCTTTGCTTCTTATTTGCAGTGCAAAACACAGAAATGCAATCTGCCGACATCTTTAGTGATATTTCAAAGCCCCTTGCAGGTATCTGCAATATGTTAAAATGTCCATGAGCCCCTGGAATTCTTAAGCCTTCTACAAGATTAGTGTTTTGGAGGAAGTCAGCCCGAATGCCCTGCCCCATACCCTCTGCTTTCTTATGCATGCCTGCTCCACTAAGTCTGAAAACCATGACAAAGCAGGAGGGCTTTGGCAGGCCAGGGGTCCTCCGGGCCGATTCAAATGCCTCTGACCCAGTTTTCAATGTCGGAATGCCTGCAAGATACGGAGAAAGTGCCCCAGGCTACGTGGTGGCAGAGGCTTTAAGCGTGGGCCTGCCAGACCCCACAAGTGAGATCCTCAGAAGCCACGGTTTTTCTCGCTTTCCTGACATCTTCTCCACCTCCAAAGCCGTCTTACTGTTCTGAGACCACTGCTCTCAAATCGGCCCTGGTCCTTTAGGAGAGATGTAAGAAAAGGACGTGGTTAATGATGAGAAGCTGATCCATCAAGGGCTCCGGCACCCACCTTCGTTCGGCGAGACCCGAGCCATCCATCGTCTCTGCTGATGGTGATAATGAAGCCCAGCTTTGCTCAGGGACCAGTTACCACCGGGCTGCTTGCGGGTGGCTGTGCTGCCCTCAGTTTCCCTTCAAGTTTCACCGACAGGCCAGTCTTTGTCCCCCAGTGTTGTTGCTTTCCATTTCTGCATTCTGTGCCTGACCCGACCCCTCCATGTCAAGAACAGGGAAGTCCTCTGGATGCTTATGAAGGAAAAACGCTATAAAATAGGCTAGGATGGAAGACCTCTGCGGTGGGGCAGGGGGAGACATGATTGTGAGACTTAAAAAAAATATCAACACAAAAGACTTCAAAATGGGGGCGTCATTCAAAAGATGACCAATAACATCTTTTCTCCCCAGTCACTGGAATGCTCTTTGTTGTTCCTCGTCGAGCAGGTGAATGACTTCAGCCACGCTGCTCTCCTGGCCTGGAAAATGTGCCATCCCCATCACCGCAGGACCTGGGCCAGCCAACACGGCGCAAACACAGAGGCCAGGGAGGAAGACTCTTTCCGTGTATATGAACACCTTTTCCTTTTAGGAATCATGGACACCTACATTATCTTGTCCAAGTGCTTCAACAAGTCCTGGGGTCAGAGTTGTGAGAAAAACCAACACTTGGAAACAGTGGTGATGTGCCAGCCATTCAGCTAAGTAAGCACTTTGTGTTCATTATCTTCTCTAATCCTTGGGAGAACCTGTTGAGAGGGGGACTATCATTCCCTTTTCACAGATAAGGAAACTGAGGCAGAGAGGGGCTAAGTCACCTGCCTGAGAGCTAAGTAGTGTAGCCAGAAAGCAAACTCAGATTCACCTTCCTGGACCCAGAGCCAGGGAACTCTTAATCACCGCACACGAATAACCACAGATAAGGAGGTCGGGGCCCAGAGCAGCTCCACGATTAGCCGGGCTCTGCAGAGGAAGCTCCTGGTTGAGGAGGAGCAGAACCCATGCCTCCCAAACTTCAGGATAACACAGTGCACACACAAACACACACTTGCCAGAGCCATTCCTTCACTGGACTGACTAGGTAAACAGCACCACTTAAAAAAAAAGTTCATGCGATTTGTTAATAACCTTTGGCCACAACCCACATATAGGCACGTATAGGACTACATACAGTTTAGATAGACAAGCAGAAGGGGCGTAACGCAGAGAGACCCATGGATCCAAAGTAACAAACATTTGCTGAGCACCAACCTTCTGACAGGCCTGGGGTGAGATGCAGGGGACACAGAGATTAATGGGACAGGGGCTCCGGCCTCCCAAAAGCTGCGTAAACAGAAGGGCCACGAACCCAGCAATCAATGTAAGCAGTTGTATAAACACATAAACACAAGTGATAAATGCAGAGGGGCAAAGTCCAAGAGTTAACACTCCCTCCAAAGGGCAAACAGGTTGGTCACCGAGGTCAGCAGGAAACCCTCCGGGGCTGAGCTGTCACTGAAGGACTCCCTGAGCACCGGGGAGGTGTCCTGCACAAAACCCCAGGGTGGAGAGCTTTGAGGGCCAAAAGCCCTTGGGCTTGGGCCTCCCTTTGTGTCCAGACACAGGTGCCCTCGGGACAAAACAGGAGGAGGGAGTTCAAAGGAGCCCCAGGCATTGCCCACGGACATCACACCCGGGCCAGGCAGCCTCTGCAACTAGGGCTTCCACCAGCCAGACACCACACAGAATCTGTAACAAACGGAATCTGATTTAAGGTGTTATTCTCAGTGTCGACCTAACCAGATGATCTCATTCGTGGATTTATATTTAAGGAGGCTTTCTAGGTGTTTCATGCACAGCTGTGTTGGCCAAGTGAGAATGCACAGTGGGAGAATCAAGGTCTCTGGGCCAGAGACACCTGGTTACACTGATGTCACTTACTAGCTTATTTCCTCAAGCTAGTTACTTAACCTTTCTGTGCCTTAGTTTCCTTACCGGTAAGATGGGAATATCCCCATTACACCAATGGAAGAACATCATGGAGCAGTTTGAGATCACGTACATAACGAACTTCATAGAATGACTAGCCTATTAGGGGTATTCAAGATATATTCTAATATAATAGGTATATTCTTATAAATATATCTAATAAATATAGTATATATTTTTCTAATTATAAATCTAATAAATATAATAATATACACAAGTCTAAAATTCACTAGACTTTAAAAAACAGTTTATTTTAAAGTGATAACTGTCCATCTCTTAACTAATTTAATTATATATAATTTATTAAAAATGAATTTAAATATATAAATTATATATAATTTATAACTTTAATATATTTTTTCCCTTTTGGGACCTTCAAATTCTATTTAAATTTTATGAGATGTCACCATGCTGGGAAGGGACAATTAATTAAAAGGGTAATGTTTTATAAAAGTGGTTTCATTCAGTATACTCCTAAATGTAAAATCACTTTGTCTGTCTGGCTTCAAATATGTTATGTGTACCAAAGATTAAAAAAAATATGTAATAGAAAATTTCATACATCCATAAAAATAGAATACAATTAACCCATGTTTCCATTATCCCACTTTGATAATCAATAATTCGTGGCCATTGTGCTTCATTAATAACTGATCTACTAGATTTTTTTTAAGCAAACCCCAGACATCATATCATACCGGTAATTTTGTGTATATATGATTACACTAATACAGAAGAACTTTGTAGCCAGTGATTTTCCTGAATTAATCTATGTTACATTTCACTGGTAAAGCACAGATTAGATAAAACTCAATTTCCTGTCCTACCATGGGGTTGGATCACTAGTAGAGCCTCAATTAATCAATAATGAATTTATTAACAGTAGTAATGAAGACTATGATTTTTTGAGTGTCTCTTCATGTCAACACTGGTCTACACCAAATATCTTCCAGGAAAATAAGGTTTACAGAGCTGAACTATTTTGCCCAATCTGCAACAACTGGTAAATAGCTAAATAGAGATCTGATCTTAGGTCTGTAGAAATTCAAGAGTTTGCAACTGTCCCCTTGGGAAAACTTCTACTGAGATGACACTTTTACCTGAATAGGTCTACATGTGTGTCTTGGTAATACTTTAAAACGTTCAATGCACTGATACAAGGCCTTGCAGCCTCACCACGCGTTCCATTTAAATTAGGTACTAACCTTGACTGTCTTCCCAGTAGAGTTGTTATAAAAAAAATGTGAAAAAGGAGCATAAACACTCCTTGGCTTTTCGGTGTAAAGCCTAGACCTGTGTGAATTCTTGCTGAGTGGTGTGCGCCCTGCCAACAGACTGAGCCCTGCTCGTCCCCCAGGCCCCTTGCCCCATCAACCAGGCTGACAGTTAGCAAGGAGCAGAACGCCTCCCCTAAAACCAGCGAGGCGTTGAGCGCCACGGAGAAGCCGCGCTGGGCAGAGCGGCGGCCGTCAGTCATCTCCAGCATTCCGGAGACAAACTCCTGCTTTATCAAAGCGGGGTGGCATTTGGCTTTCCTCTGCACGGGCTGACAACCATGCCCGACTCGGAAGACCCGACTGACAGGAGGGCTCCTACAGTCCGGCAGCGGCCGACAGTGTAGACTCGGCACCTCCGGCCGGTGAGCGCCGGCGCACCGTTCACGCAATACCCACGTGGTCAAGTGTGGCTTCCTGGGGAAATCCTCTTTGGCCGTGGAAGCCAATTCCTCATTGTAATTTACACAAAACCCTGAACTAAATAAATATCTATTCGACTAAATTGACCCGATTGTGTAACAGTAAGTTTCTGCCACTGGGCCAAGTAGAGGCATGCTAGAGAAATTGTGTTCAGTTTTGGGGGAAACAAAAAGAGAGAGAGAGAGAGAAAATGATCGTGTTCGCATGGAAACAAATGGCCTAAATGATCTTACCTGCTTATTAGTATTACATGATGTAGGTTTTAATCACCACTTTTCATTTTATGAAATAGAAATTATCTCTAAACAGTGTGTTAATTGTGTATGTTTCGCAGCAAATACGCGCAGCTTTGGACCTCCCGGGGAGAGACTCGCACCTGCCGAGCCTCGGTGGGCACCTGGGGCCACGTGACTAGCGTTAGCCAATGACGTGCGGGGAGATGCCACTTTCCACTTTGGGGTGCAGGCAGGAACGGGAGGACGTGGTCCCCGCTCAGTCACTGCCATCCCACTTCGGTGCATTTTCCTCGTGGAGTGTGCACAGATCGCGCCTGCGGACATTCGGGCAGTCACTGCAGAGAGACCTCCTCTCGGGGCGGGGTGGGGGCGGGGCACCGCGGTGCAGGTCGTGGCAAGGGCACTTTTCCGACACTGGTTCGCGCTGTCGTTCGGCCTCTGGGTCTTACGCCACGTCCTGGATATGACAGGCAAAGCGACTTGATGTGGTGCCCTCATGGCTCATCTCTGCACAGCAGATTCCCACGCTTTTCTAAAGCTAGAAACTCCTCCTGGGAAAACACCAGTTCTCTGGCTGGCGAGGAAGCACTTCTACAGCAGACTTGGAGGTGTGTCGTGGGGTGCAGCCTTCCCCCCATGCAGATTAATCGCAAAATGGCTCCTTTTTGGTTTTCCAAAAAAGTCTCCCACCCTTTAATGAGTCTTTCTTATAATGTTCTTAGCATAATTATGGAGGCATTCCCTATGTCCATATTAACTGTTATTTCTGTGGGGTTTGGGAGAAAGAGGAGGCGCAGAGTTGGACACATGGAAGCATGCCATTTTCGAAACCAATGACACATACACTAGTAAACATGGGGCGCTAGCGCCGGGTGGCCTGAACAACCGCCATGGGGTTGGGAGGGGCTCAAACAATGGCAATTCACCATCTCCTAGTTCTGGAGGCCAGAAGTCCAAGATCAGGGTTGTTGTTAGGGCTGGTTCCTTCTGGGACTGGGATGGAGAGTCTGTCCCAGCCTCTCTCCTGGCTTTGGGCGGCTTGCTGGCAGGCTTTGGTGTTCTTGTCTTTATCTTCTCTGGCACTCATTCTGTGCCTGTGTCTGTGTCCAAATTTCCCCTTCTAGGAGGACAGCAGTCATATTGGATTAGGGGTGCACCCTACTCCACTATAACCTCGTCTTATTAACTAATCACATCTGCAATGACCCTATTTCAAAATAAGGTCATATTCTGAGGTACTTCCTACAGGTTAATCCTACAGGTTAGGATTTCAACATATTAGTTTGGGCCAGGGGTGGGGTGGGGGGCAGAGTTCAACCCATAATACATACGTTGCGTGTGCCAGAAATTATGATTTAGGTAATGCTTGTAGGCGTTTTATACATCTGTATGTCATCACCATAAGTCAGTTAGTAGGAAAATGATAAACTTCACTCTTTTCCAATATTTTTTTTTTTTCTTTTCGTCATCTGAGGTTATAGTTTGATTACAGACTAAATCTTAACCCAACCCAGAGGGGCAGCTCCGGGCTAGTGATTAAGGACTAGGTAGTCCATGGGCAGACCTCCTGGAAACCGAATGACATTAATCGGGAGGGGGAGGAAACAGAACCAGGGAGCAGTGGGGGCAGCCACAGCACCAGGGACAGAGCAAAATCTAGCCTGTAGTGCACGCATCCTTGCGAACTTGGCAGCAGGAAGCGGGAGAAGGAGCCCAGGGTTTGCTAGAGAAGCTCTGGGCGTGAGCCCTGGTGCTGACGTGTACACCCTGTGCTAGCTTGCAGGGAACTCTGAGTCTGAGAAAGTGGGATGCTGATTCCAGCTCTGGTTTACCTCATAGGTGTGTTCTATTAAAAATAAAATAAGGTAACATACAGAAAAGTGCTGCATAAGCCGTAACACAGACAGGGCTGTGGTCACATTGAAACTTAGGACAAGGGCTAAGACACACTGACTCTGTCCCCCACATTTTGCACTCATTCAGGTGTTCAGATGGTGAACATAATAAATGAATGAGTGTTTTTGGAACAATTGTTAAGATAGTTAGGGCACCTGGGTGGCTCAGTTGGTTAAGCGACTGCCTTCGGCTCAGGTCATGATCCTGGAGTCCCGGGATCGAGTCCCGCATCGGGCTCCCTGCTCGGCAGGGAGTCTGCTTCTCCCTCTGACCCTCCCCCCTCTCATGCTCTCTCTATCTCATTGTCTCTCTCAAATAAATAAATAAAATCTTTAAAAAAAAAAAAGATAGTTATAGGGACAAGATTTATGTGTCTATTGGCTTCATTGCCTATAACAATTTTCATTTCCTGCCGTCTGTATCTGTGTGTATATTGTACATTATTCCCCTTATTCTTCGCCACTTCCTCTAATTCATACTCGGATGTAGATGTGACTATAGATACAGGCAGATTTCTGAATGGAGGCCTCTCTAAAACTTGGTGGCTTCAGCCAGCCACCATTGACCTAGCCTGTGGCTGGGCAGATCAGCAGTTCAGCCTGGGCTCAGCTGGATGATTTTTTTTTTTTTCTTTAAGATGCTATTCATTTATTTGAGAGAGAGTGAGAGAGCATGAGCGGGGGAGGGGCAGAGGAAGAGGGAGAAGCAGACTCCCCGCTGAGCAGGGAGCCCTAGGATGAGGAGCTCTATCCCAGGACCCCAGGATCATGACCTAAGCTGAAGGCAGACACTTAACTGACTGAGCCACCCAGGCGCCCCTCAGCTGGATGGTTTTTCTTATCTCTGCTGGGCTCCTTCACAGGTCTGCTGAGGTCCCGGGTCAGCTGTGAGTCAGCTCTGGTGATCCTGGCTGGGCTCTTGTCTGTGTGGGGCCTCAGACGGGACAACTGAGCTAGCTCGACTCTTGGGTGCACTATCTCAGCCCTGTGAGCTCTGGGTTTGCTCCGGGTTTGCTCCGCGTTCCCGGGGCGCAAGCAGAGCCACACGTGGCCTTGGAGGCCAGGCTCCAGGCACAGTTATCATTCCCACTGCATTCCACTGGCCAGTGAAAGGCATTGATTAGCCCAGGTAAAAGGGTGGGAAGATAGACTCCATCTCACACACAAAGGGCCTCCACTGCAGGAGGACAGTCGTTCCCCCAGGCACTGGCTGGGTCCTAGGCTCCACCCACAGCCCCTCCCTCCAATGCACTGAACTTAAACTGCCCACCTCCTTCTCCTCCGGAAACAAAGGGACCCAGGTGCTTGGGCAGGGCGGGGCTGCCTGACCCTGGGAGGGGACCCAGGCATGTTCCAAAGGCCAACCTGCCTGCCAGATCTGGAGGTTAGTAAGGGGCACAAATGTAATCACTTCGTTGACTATTAGAATGCATTTTATCACTTTGGGGACACGGCTCAGAAATCATTAAAATGCTATGTAATCATTGGTTTATGTGTATAACTATATGTATGCAGGTCCAAATGCACCTCTTTAGCCAACCTTGTTGGGAACAATAATTCATGTCAGTGAATCTTCCAGCAACTTAAGATTACGCTTTTCGCTTTAGTAGTTCAAAAACAAGGGAAACCATTTTGGATAGAGAGTTACTTTTTTTTTTTTTTTTTTTTAAGATTTTTATTTATTTATTTGACAGAGAGAGACACAGCGAGAGAAGGAACACAGCAGGGGGAGTGGGAGAGGGAGAAGCAGGCTTCCCGCGGAGCAGGGAGCACGATGCGGGGCTCGATCCCAGGACGCCGGGACCATGACCTGAGCAGAAGGCAGACGCTTAAAGACGCTTAATAACTGAGCCCCCCGGGCGCCCCTGGATAGAGAGTTTCTTAAGACACGTTAAGTGTTCCCGGCTTAACCGGCACAGAGCTGTCCATGCTGCTCTCCAGCCAGACTGTGGGCTCTGCGCGTCTGCGCCTTGTAATTACCCATGTGCCTTCTCTGAAGTCTGACAGCGTGTCTCACAGGTAGTCAAGGTGACTACGTGCTTTGGGGACTGAAATGAATTGAGTCCTGAATATAAATATAAACTCATATTAGTATCTCAGCTTTAGCATGCAGACACTTAGTATCTCTGGTACTGGGGACAATCAAGGGACCCCTTCCAAGGGACATGGGGGGAGGGGGTGTGGACGACGTGGGCCCACACGAAATGTCTTTGAAGCTCTATCCTTGTTGGGTTCTCATGTCCACCTTTGACATTTCTCCCTTCTCTGCCTCAGTGCCTGTGGCCGGGGTTCATCCGCCTTCTCTGCAGCTCCCTGCCTCCTAATCTGTCATTTCTGGTCTGGGGAGTTAGTCCCCATGACCTCATGGACCCCAGACGCTCCCACCTCAGGGTCTGTGGGCTTACTGACTCCCCGCCGCAAAGCCACCTGGGCGAAGGGACCTCCCTTGGCCTGGCCGGCAGCTATCCTCCACCAAAACTGGTCCTCCCTCTCTCAAGACTCTCCGTGTCCCCAACTTAAACTTTCCTCACTGGTTCATTGACATTCATTTGTTTATCTAAGTTTCTCATCTGCTCCTTCCATGAGAAATGGCTGTTTTCCAGAACCCAGTTCAGGCCTTGTGGGCTGGAGGTCCACAATAAAACTGTGTTGGCTGGCGGAGACAATAAGGTGCTGAGACTCTTTCCCAGAAGACGGTAAACGCTTCCCAGTGAGGCTTGAGGAAGCGGTCTGTGAGTCACGAGAACGAGGGACAGACGCGGCATCCAGGGTCAGGCCCTCCGAGGCCTCGGCAAGCCGGAGACGGGCTGAGAGTCCTCTTTCCAGATCTCAGTTGTGCTCCGGCCGTGGAGGGTAGGGAAAGAACTTTCCAGGAAGAGGAGTGGTAGGTAGCGAATGCAGTTATCAGTAGGAACCCACCTTTTGGTCTGAGTCTGTTTTGTGGTTTAGAGGCACTTCAGTCCCTCGAGGTGTTGAAAAACACATGTTTTTGACTAATGGACATGGAGCCAATTATTTCCTGCATCTCCAAAGGTCAGATTTGTGGTTTCTGATCCTTCACGGACTGGTGCTGCCGAGGGATTGTACCCTGAGCCAACAGCCTGAAGGCGTGGGGCTGGCACCCGGAACTGGGCGCGCATGGCCCTCACGCCCAGCAGGCTTTCCTCCTGGGCTCACAGACGGGGCCTTTCCCAGCACATGCTTTTTACAGGGAAGATGTCAACAGCCCAGAGACGCACAGGGTCTTATTAGGGGGCTGTGGGGGGCAGAACTGGAATATAAAACAAATTTTTACAAACAAGGCTTTGATCCCACCGAGGAGGACCCCTCCCGGCTCCTAGAGGGAGTGAAGCCCTGGTGTGCGGCTGGGGGTACACCTGTGCCCCACCTCGGGATTTCTCACTGTAAAGGTAACCCACAGATTGTTTTCGGAGCCTCATAATGAACACCTGTCTTCCTCAGATAAACTGCACTTCTTATTTATCCTTTTTTATGGCTGTTTTCCTCACGATATCGTTAAGAACTAAATTGATGTTTTGATTAATCATATGTGAACCAGAATGCACACGGGTGGAGTACAAAGTGTGGGAGAGGGCTAAAGCAAGCCCCAGTGCCATTGAGAAGGAACACAGGTGCCTTCCAGGGCCGGCAGATGCGGACCCCTTAGGATCAACATCACCAAACCATTCTGGGAGAATCTCACGGAGGAGAAGCATTTAAAAAGACCTCTCTGGGGGCACCTGGGTGGCTCAGTCAGTTGAGCATCTGATTCTTGGTTTTGGCTAGGTCATGATCTCAGGGTCTTGGGATGGAGCCCCACATTGGGCTACGTGCTCAGCTGTGAGTCTGCTTGAGATTCTCTCGCTCCCTCTCCCCCTCCCCCACCCCACATATTCTCCCTTGTGCATGTGCTCTCTCTCTCTCTCTCTCTGTAAAATAAATAAATACATTTTTAAAAATACATACATAAATAAAAAAGACCTCTGTAAAACTTATGTTAACATGTCTAGCAACAGGGAAAAGGTTAATTAAATCATAGCATAAACATATTTTGTTAATCTTTTAAAATCATTCTTGAAAGATTCATAATATCAAAAGCCTATGCTATGATATTAGGTGAGAAAAAGCAATGGATACCAACCAATATTTAGTATGCCGTGACTTCTGTTCAATACCATGTACGCGTGTGTGGGTGCATTTGCGTGTATGCAGAGAATAAGAACTCAGTCCGTATTTATGGGGGCTGATACTGGGAGTACTGTGTGTGCTTTCTGTTTTCCATTTTATGTTCCTGTATTTCAAAATCTTTATAATGTATGTATACAAAAGATTCCAAAATAAATTTGTTTTAATTGTATTTCCTTCCCCTCTAGCCACCTCAAATAATAACAGGGTTTCATGGGAGGTTTCTAGTGCCAGTTAAAACTTTTCTACACTATACAGAAAGAAGAGCCCCCAAGTTCTTTTTTTTTTCTCTGAAGATTTTATTTATTTATTTGAGAGAGAGAGAGCGAGTGAACGTGAGCAGCGGGGAGGAACAGAGGGAGAAGGAGAAGCAGACGCCCCGCGGAGCAGAAAGCCCAACGTGGGGCTCCATCCCAGGCCCCCGAGATCATGACCAGAGCTGAAGGCAGAGGCTCAACCGACTGAGCCTCCCAGGCGCCCCCCAAGTTCTCTTTACAGAATCAGAATAAAACTGGCACAAAAGTGACAGCATGATTACCCACCTGTAATCTCCTGGATGTGTGTGGGTACACTTACACAAACGTACGTGTGTGACATTTCCCTATTTGTCCTTTCTGCTTCTCCCTGCGTCAAGATCCTCTTCCTGTCTTAGGAAGTTCCCCACCTTATACATGTTGCTGCCCCTCACTGTCAAAGCTAAAAAAAACACCAGGACACGTGTTTGCAGCCAACTGGAGACACCTCTTCTGAACTGGGAATCAGAAGTGTGGAGGAATCCCCATGGTGGCAGCGATGTAGGATTTCTGGGGGAGTCACAGTCATGGGCACAGTATAAGTGTCCCCTAGTGAGTGCTGACAGATGATGGGGGCCGTGAAAACTCGTTGCCCTGAAGCGGGGCTTCTGTGGCCTGGCTTTGGGGCAAGGCGCTGACTGACGCTTAGCCTTCCTTATTTCTCTCTGTTTCCAAACCCGGTTCTGCAGCCTTCCAGAAGAGTCTATTTTCAATCACTTGTTTTCTATTTGTTAACCAGAGTTGATTCCTACTCCTTGCACCTAAGAGCCCTGGCTGCCTGGGATGTTTGGTACATGACAGTGCATACTGTTTAGTCCCAAATGTGACCTTGAAAAGCACATGAGCTTACAGCTCAGAAAATATTACAGATACACCATACAGGAGGGCTACTGGCTTAGATGCTAAAGAAATATATATATATATATATAACTTCCCGCTTAGGAAATCTGAATCCATTAGTGAACACTAATAGGTCAAGAAAAGTAATAGCTAGTAAATATTTTATTAGTATTTTTTGAATCTTGCTAATGGGAAAACCGACTACTTCAAAAGTACCAAGCATCACATTTGGCGTCAGGCCATTACTCAGTGCTTAGTGTCTGTTATTTCTAATGACTTCTTATGGAATAATTAGAGAAGTTCTGATGGAATTATGTGGGCAACCATGAATATTTTTATTTTTCTGTTGTAAACCCTCATTATTTTCTTACCTCATTATTTACTTACATTACGTATTCAATACTAATTTTCTATCTATGGCATGGTAAATTTATGGCTATGTTAATATGTTAATATTTCTCCATCTAGCAAATGCAATAAATGATTTTTACATGTTTTGTTTTTAAGGTATTAACTATAAAAATGTATTAAATATAATAATAATGAGTCATTACATGGTATCTTTCATCCTGAAGATTATTAGAGGCCTTTACCCACCAAAAGAAAAATAACCAACAAAAAAGAAAAAGAAAAACCCCAAAGCTAATAGAACAGCCATCCATCACTGAAATAGAGCCATAATTGTTTTCTTTTCTTAACCTATTTGAAGTCTTATTTCTCAGAAAAAAAAAAAATCAAGCTTAAACTACTAAAAAAATTACCAAATGTTTTTTCCTAATAATTAATTTGATTTGCTGATTCTCTTCCAAGTCATGTATTTTACATAGTTTGGCGTTTTCAAGAATTGAATTAGTTGGAAGTAGGAGAAAAGTTGTTCTGGGTATTTAAGGTTTGGAAATAGGAATGGGGGTCTTCATTAGTCAGGGATCTCCAGAGAAACAAAGCCAACAGGATATGTAGAGATATATAAGAGGACATTTAATATGGGAATTGGTTCATGCAGTCGTGGAGGCTCAGATCCTCCTTCTGCAAGCTGGATAACCAGGACAGCTGGAGGCTTCATTCATTCCAAGGCAGAAGGCCTGAGAACCAGGAAGCCACTGGGGTCAGTCTCCTGTCCAGAGACCCAAGAACTTGTTGTAGGGCAGGAGATGATGGACATCCCAGCTCACAAGGTCAGGCAGAGAGAAATCCAGTGTTCCCTCACCTCTTTATTCTACAGGGACCCTCACAGCCTTGGTGCTAGTGATCTCTACGGGTCTGCTGACTCAAATGCTCATCTCTTCCAGAAACACCCTTCCACACACACCAAGAAACCTTTTACCAGCTATCTGGGCATCCATTCCTGCAGTCAAGTTGACATGAAATTAACCATCCCAGGGCCCCCAATATTGTCTAAAAGGTCTTGACTGGCCTTTCCTATAAAACAAAGTGCTGTGGTTGACAGTTGTCAGCATAATTGATAATCACACCCCCAAAAGCATACATTGCTTAGCAGTCTGGCAGGTCACTAAATAGCAGCTCCTCTCAGACACCAAACAAACCCCAAACCCTCTTTTCCCTGGGGATTTGCTTCTGTGTAAATAAGAGGGGGGATCCAGCATTTCTCAGCTCATCCACTTATTCCGCAAATGCTCGCTAAGACCTTAAGTCACAGGTGCAGAAAAATACAACAGCCACAGAAAGTTTTAAAGAAGGAAGTAACATAATTATAGCAGCTAGGTTATTGATTAGGGCACAGGAGACAAGTACACACTGTCCACTGAGAAGCTATAGCTTTGGCTCCTGGAGCTGCCACCTCATTACCTGTGCTGCCTTGGGCAAGGCAGGCGAGGAAGCTGCTTCTGGAAAATTAATACCAGTTTTGCAAAGGCGGGGAAATTTTTTTAAAAGGGGGGAGGGGTAGTATATATATATAAATGTTTGGCACATAGAAGATAGTTAATTGTAGCTATTATGGGTGGGGGCAAATCTGGCCCAAGACAACTCTGGATGGCCGGAGACTGCATTTCTAACAATAAGATTCTGGTATAACAACTGTTGACATCTTTATCCCCCTCCAGTCCTTGGGGTTGGATTGAACGAATGAAGTTCGGTACTGCCAATGCGGATCAGATTATTCTGGCTGGCCTGGGGCTTTCTGGGGTTTCAACTCGTAAGTACTATGTCCCAGGAAACTCGTCAGTTGCAGACAAACCAGGACATCAGGACACCTGGAATTATCTGAATTCCGAAACTGTGCACATCAAGGCCATCACCACCCCGTTCCTCTTTAATTGCTAACCCAGATATGTTTAGGGAAAGACGGTGCGATTATGTTATGTGATCCCCAAACGCATTCTTATAACACTTAGTAAGGAGCTACTATTATAGATTGCTGGAAGATATCGAAGACCTTCGCTTACAATCTGGATGAAGAAATAGGGCATACATCTGAAAGGAAACATCTCATGTCTTACCATAAACGGTAAGTGGCAGACAAATGACTATGTCAAGTTAGGAAGGAGTTAAATAGTTACCTGTGCTCTAAGAGAAAAGGGAGATCACCCCAGGTTGAGAGATCACAGGAGAACTTCCTGGAATGCTCTCACTAGTGGCATGCAAATCCAGTTCCAGTTGGCTAAACCATGAGCCAGGCTTCCGGATGTCCACAGGTAAGGTGGCTTCAGAGCCAGGCTTCCGGATGTCCACAGGTAAGGTGGCTTCAGGTCCATTGGCCCTTGAGGCTTCAAAACATCAACACATATTTGGGCTTCTCTGCTTTGCCGCTTATGACATCAATGTTTAGCCTCAGTCTGGCTTTACCTCTGACAGCCAGATGGGTACAACCACTCCAGGCTTCAAAACTTTTTACATGACCATCCAGAAGGGGCAAACAGGCTTCTTTCTTTGGTTTGAGTCAGACCAGCTGCCCATCTCTGACCAGTACCGTAGCAAGCAGATGGTGTTATATTGATAATACTGGTAAGAGCCGAATCCCAGCCCCACGATGTGTGGAGGGAAGGGCTGAGGGGGCCAGTGGTCAGAATTACCTAGCAGAGGGAAGGGGATGTTGAGAGCATGACAAAGCCCACCATGGAGAGCTTCACAGAAAAGATAGAATTTGGAATCTCAGATAGTCCAACTCTCCATATTATAGAAGTGAAGGATGACTTCTTGTCCAAATTCATGGGAATGCTGAGACAGAGACAGACACCCAGTCAGCAAAAGCCAGACTGTGGGGGCCCAACTCACCCAGCTTTGTCATTTACTGGCGGTGACACCTGCAGCAAATGACTGAGTCATCATCTGCAGAATGGGAATAAGGACTACCTGCTTCGTGGGATTGCTGCGAGGACTGGGGAAGCTATCTAGTGTGATCTCACCAGTACCTAGTAAGTCCTCCATCATGAGAGGCACTATTGTCCCCAGGCCAGGCTCCTTTCCACATTACGTTCCCCCTGTCTTGTCAACGGGGCCCTGAAAGAATGCAGAACGGAAAGGGGCAGAAAGAAGCAGGAAATTCCATGTGCACAGGGCAATAAATACAGACCGGTGTCAGAAAAGGAAAACTTTCCCAAAAGCTAAGGGAAAGCAAACTGAATTTGGGGAAATGGTTTGGGACCAGGTAATAGAGTCCTTGAATCTCAGGTTGGGCAGTTCACACTTTATGAAAGGCCTAACTTATCATCCAGTAGCGTTCCTTAGGTTGTTACAGCATGTCCAAAAAGTATCTGGGGATATTTCCGTGGCACTGACAACCTCCGAGAGGCAGACTTCCACACAGGGGGAAGGCAGAACCCCTTCTCATTCTTATCCTTATTCAAATAGCGAGCCTCTGTTCTTACTTTCTCTGATGCATCATTTTATGGGTCAACTTGGCTGGGCCAAGGTACCTGATATTTGGTCAAACATTATCTTGGCTATTTCTGTGAGTATGTTTTTTGGATGAGACTAACATTTAAGTTGATGGACTTTGAGTAAAGCAGATTGCTCACCACATGGGCCTCGTCCAGTCAGGTGAAGGCATCAAGAAAACCAAAAGACTGGGGGCGCCTGGGTGGCTCAGGCGTTAAGCGTCTGCCTTCGGCTCAGGTCATGATCCCGGGGTCCTGGGATCGAGCCCCGCATCGGGCTCCCTGCTCAGCAGGAGCCTGCTTCTCCCTCTCCCACTCCCGCTGCTTGTGTTCCTGCTCTCGCTGTCTCTCTCTCTGTCAAATAAATAAATCTTTAAAAAAAAAAAAAAAAGAAAAGAAAACCAAAAGACTGATCTCTTTCGAGCGAGGGAAGATTTGCCGTCATCGGTCTTTAGAGTCCGTCTGCAACATCAGCCCTTCCCGAACTTGCAGAGTGGAACTGAAGCTCTGGCCGCGTCGCTGGCAGTCTGGTCTACCCCAGTAGGTTTCTTTTTTTCTTCCTTTCTTTTTCTTTGGACTCGCCAAACCTCTGTAATCACTGGAAGCAACTCCTTATAATAAATCTCTTTCTTTGTACCTACATTCTGTTGGTTCTCCTTCCCTGCAGAATCCTGGGCTGATCCACCTAATTGAGCTGCCTGGAAAGAGCAACTTCCTAATTGGAATTGGGTTGGGAGAATGTTGTCCCTACTGGTAGGAAGGCGCTTCCACGGCCTCATGTAATTCTTCAGGGGTCTGGTTTGTCATCCTCCCAGATTGCTTTCTGGGTCAACTGTGCAACTTCTGCCAGTCTGGGTTCCACGCGGGAACCACTTTTACCAAGTGGGCGGCCGATACTGGAAGGGCTCTGTTTATGTCATTTACGGATTTCTGTGAGGCAAGGGCTAACGGTCTTCCCGCGCTGGGCCAATTTGTCGTGTGCTTTCTGCTCTGCACAGTCTCCCACCACCCTCGGACCCTAGTGTGAACCATCTGCCCTTCTGTTCTCCTTAAGCCCCCATGCGTCCTTGCTCAGGTCTGGTCTTGTCAATGGGGACCAGCTTCCTGCTGCACCTGCAATGCGATCTCCATTCCTCTCTCTGTCTCTGGACTATACCAACACCACTCGTTACTGTCAAATTCCATCTCCCTGGCGAGACAAATCCCTCCGATGTACACTACCGTATCCTCCTGTCCTTCCTGTCCCCTGTATGTACTGCGCCAATATCCCTTTCCTAAGACTTCTTCCATCCACGATCCATTGTGTTCAGGGAGTAACAATTCCCCTCCAGTCACACAGGGGCTAGTTTTTCTTCCTTTCTTTCTTTTTCTTTCTTCCTTCCTTCCTTCCTTCCTTCCTTCCTTCCTTCCTTCCTTCCTTCCTTCCTTCCTTTCTTTTCTTCCTTCCTTCCTTTTCTTTCTTTCTTTTTTTCTTTCTTTCTTTCTCTTTCTTTCTTTCTTCTTTTTTTTTATCTGCTCCCTGAAATTATGCGGGGAATGTCCCTGTCTGATTCTTTGTTATGTCTTGCAGAACATCTCCATCTTCTGTTTTATTCTGTATGTTAAGGAGTATAACAAATTGTCTGCCCCCAACCAGATTTCGCTTTTTCTTCCCTCTGCCTTAGGACCCAGTTCCAGAGCTCCGTACAAACAGATGCCAGGTTTAATGCCAAGTCATTTCAGTCAGTATGTCTCAGAAAGCTGTGCAAAGTTCACTAAACAATAGAAGACCCTTAGGAAACAAAGATCATGATCCTTATTTTATAGGTGGCTAAAAATCCGAACGCACAAACTTCCAGTGATATTACTATTTGCCCATTATTTAAAAACTATCCTCACATTTATCGCCGCACCTTATGATCACAGGGGTGCAACACACACCAGTGATGCTGCCCCATCTTCTGAGAAGATGCACCGAGAGGTGACGTCAGCATCAAGACTATGTTAAATATTCAGGATGGCTGATTATTCACAGGCCTCTAAGTTTTCCCATTTTTCTCTATTTTCCCAATTTTACCCACCCTCTCCCACTCTTCCCGTGGCAACATCACTCAGTGAGGAAG
Source organism: Neomonachus schauinslandi (assembly GCF_002201575.2). Classification (NCBI taxonomy): domain Eukaryota; kingdom Metazoa; phylum Chordata; class Mammalia; order Carnivora; family Phocidae; genus Neomonachus; species Neomonachus schauinslandi. The sequence continues at coordinate 3,755,334 of NC_058412.1, read as the reverse complement.
CAATGAAGAAATCTAGGTGTCGACTTTGTATGGTTTGGTCTACACCAGCTCTCAGGCTGCATGCATGTAATATGGATCTCAGGTCTCAACAAGACTCCAAAGTGGGCATAGGAGGCATAAAGAGGTTTAAAAATCAGGAAATCAACCCCAAACCCAAGTGCCCATCCCGCAGCTCTCCGTACAGGTGGAGACGGCAGACATCTTCTGGCTCAGCTGCCCAGAGGCCTGAAAGCTAAGCACAGTCTTGAATCTGTGCAAGCTCAGCATTCAACATGCAGCAGAAGTTCACGGAAGGAAGCACGGCCATTGTAGAGAGGTGGTGACAAGGGTGTGTTTATTAATGGAAATCTCACGACTTGACCCTAATTCTTGACAGAACAATGTTCGTTTCTTGTGATCCCCTCACTTGTGTAAGGCCCAATTGATCTCAGAAACTGGTCTGTGGCAAGAGAGCCTCAGAATCAGCTGGATACAGTGATTAAAAGTATGGATTCTCGGTCTCATTCCAAACACACTGAGTCGGTATTTTGCGAAGTGGGCCCAGAGGTCTGTATTTTTAAGGATGTGATTTTGATGTTTGTTTGGTAAGTTTAGAAACCAGATTTGTGCTTTCTGAAATGCTGTGTTGTCTGCATTCATACTCTGGTCATACCCTCTCAGTTAAAGCAGTGTGTCAACTGAGATAGCAATATGATTTTTTTCTTTCCCAAAGAATTACATCGAACTTGATTTTGAATATTTGTTGGCCTGGAAAATAATTCTAAACTCCTGTAAAAATTGTAGCAATAAGGATAAAGTTCAAACACCAAAGTTCTCTCTTAGAGGGAGTAACCAGGGCCTTGAAAACCACAGACCGTCCCCCAAACGATAAAACAAAACACGGGGGCCAATGACCATTTAGTTTGGCCTCCTGGGTGTTTGAAACATTCTGAAGGCGGACAACTTTAGCTAGGGCTAGCCTTTCCCAGCTCGCACAGGCCAAGAGTGTCTGGCCGTCTGGCCCCATCCTTTCACCACCCCTACCTGCCATCTCCCAAAGCATGGGTTTATACCAATGCCCCCAAGCAGGCACCATGAGCGTCAATAAATAGGAACTAATTGTATTATGTGTTAGACCTGAAAGAAACCTCAAGTACGATCTAGTTCAGCCACCGATTTATGCGGGGAAAAAACAGAGAACCAGAGAGGCAGGCAAGTACCGACCACGAGCAGGTGGCCTGGGGACTCGGCAGCACTGGGAGCCACTCTCAACTCTCCATCCCCTGGCCCTGTATGACCGCATGCCATCTCTGCTCTTTCCCAGAACAGGGGCCTCTGATCTTGTCCCATCACACAATTCCAGCCGCCACGTGTTTGGAGCAGTCAGCTCCAATCTGGGTATTATTTTCAAAATTATATACATGCGCTACTGTTAATCCGATTATTAAATGTTAATAAGGGAAAATCACTTCATTTTTGTCAGCTAGAAAATAAATAGAAATAATGCACTGTTACGTCCTTCCTCCCCCCATCCCTCAGAGGATCCCGCACAATTCCGGGGACGCTGAGCAGCCTCTCTCCCGGAGACTGTTGCATGCTCACAACTTCTCCACGTGGATGGGGACGTGCAATCAACTGTGAGGACTCTCACAAGTACTTTCTAACTAACAATTGCTAGCACACTACAGTTTGGAGACTATGGGTTTATTTTTAAAAATCACAGTGTCTCAAAACATCTTTGTGCTCTCTGGAGGGATGCAGCGCTGAGAAAGGACTTTAACCTGTGTAGCCTGTCCTACGTACAGAATAAACCAGAGTGACCAGCCATTCCGGATGTGGCCTTGCTACTGGGGGTCATTATGAACCACTGCAGTAACTGTGAGATCTTGTCTCACGATTTAAATTGTTTCCTGCTATGTCTTTAAGAGGTCCCATCTCTCATCCATGCGAGTGCCGGCCTTCACGTGGGTCACAGCCAGACACTACGGTCGAAAACCCTGCTCCAGAAGGCAGCTCCTGTCACATCGATGAAGGGCTATGCTTCATCTTCTCCTAAGGGGGGAGAACACTGGAGAGGAAGTCATGGATGCCAGTGTCTTTTCTGCTCACAGTTTCTTTTTCTGCTCTGAAACCCCGCGTCTTCACCGATGTGGGGGGAGGGGTTCCTTCTTCACTCACAAGGGTTGGCCACTCAACGTCTCCATCTTGACGCTCCCCACATCCCTGGCTCGAGAGCTTTCCAATTCACATTTCACTTCTGCACACATTTTAGGAAGCTGCCACCAGGCTTCTGTGCCAGGTTCTGGGGATGTGGGGCCAGGTTCTGGGGACGTGGGGCCCAACCCAGAAGGGTTTCTGCCTTCATATGGTGGTAGCCCTAAGGCAATATTTTTTATTTACTGAGTTCTTTTTGTGACCCGAGGAGCTCATTTACTCAAACTTATGCTTAGATTCTCCTACAACAGCCAGAGGACAAGGAAGCACGGTGTGGTTGAGTAACCTCTCCAGGGATACATGGCAGAAAGTAGCAGACCCAGGTCTGGAAGCCAGGTTACTCACGCCGCAGAGCCTGGGCTCCTCCTCAGGCTGAGCCCTTCCAGAGAGGGGGTGACATGAAACTCGGCATCCAGACAGGACCAGGTGCAGGGCAGGAGGGGGGAGAGCTCCAGGGCCAGCCCACAGGTGTTAATGGGGTCACCCCAGGTGACTCTTTACTCCAAGGACATTTCTCTACAACAGATGCTTCTTCTGAGGACTAAACTATCAACTGTCATAAAAAGAGTGCTCATGATCTCTCTCCAACAGCCCCCTCCTTCTCTGTTCCCACTAATGTCATCAACCAAGTGAAAGCTTAGATGTACAGACTGTCATTCTTTTTCTTCAGTCTTTCCTTTCCCGTAATTGGAGCAGGACCAAAATTCTATTCTCCCTCCCCATTCTGTATCCATTCTCCTGCTCCCTTGTCCTCCAAGGGCACCTGCGCTTGGCTAGCGGTTCTCACGCAACTCAGGGTCACGGGCCCCGGCATCCCCGGTCGCGCCCTGCTTTGTTGCCGTGACTGACCATCTTGTCGGTCCGGCAGGTTTCACCCTACATCTCTCCAGTTGGCTTCTGGCTGCACTTGGCTCTCCCTCGCCGATGCCCAAGCCCTTCGGCTCCTTCATGACTCCCGTCCCCGTGCTCAGAAAGCCTTTGTAACTGACCTCAACTGCATCTGTTCACCTCCCTGGGTTGCACAAACGCAGACTGAGTGGAGGGATCTGAGTCTCGTGTGGCGGTGGTTCTGCTGCCCAGCGCTGTCCCGTCGACCTAGTTGCAATGTTCTATTTTGCCTCTTTGGCTTGTGGACCTGCCCAGACAAAGGCTTCCCTTGTAGTATCTCCCACAAGCTTTTGGACCAAAACTACATTTTTTTTTTTTTTGTTTTTTTTTTTTTTTAAAGATTTTATTTATTTATTTGAGAGAGAGAATGAGAGAGAGAGAGCACATGAGAGGGGGGAGGGTCAGAGGGAGAAGCAGACCCCCTGCTGAGCAAGGAGCCCGATATGGGACTCGATCCCGGGACTCCAGGATCATGACCTGAGCCGAAGGCAGTCGCTTAACCAACTGAGCCACCCAGGCACCCCAAAACTACATTTTTATTTGTAAAACACTAGCAAGTGAAAAGGGCTTAGGCCAAAGTGATTCTTCTAGAACTTGTTGGTTTGATTTAAAATTACGTTGAGTAGAAATATTGAAAATTTCTTACCTCCCTGCCCTGTTAAATAGTCCAAAATAAACATGACTGCAGCTCTTTTGGATGGCTTAGCATCAGTTTTGCAAACACTGACTTCCGTAATATGACATGTCACAGAGTGATCGAGTCAGGATCGTGGGAATCCATCTGTCTATCCTCACACAAGACGATCCGTCTTTTGAGCTTTTTGTTTTCTTTCTACAGGTTCCTTGTTAACCTGCCACCTTTTCTTTTTCTCTGTTGCTGCTACAACTTCTTAAGTCCTGTAATCACTCCTCTAAATTTGTTGCTTGTGACATTCTATGAGTTAAAAAGCCAACCTTTTAGCTACAAAGGACAAATAGGAATCCACAGTATTGGAGGACCTCTTCCTTCGAAGATGGCATATACTTAGTCAGACGGGACGTAACCTAATCTGGTGGTGAGAAAGGTCTTGTGGGGGGACCCCGCACCCAGGAAAGCTACTTCTTGGCAAAGGAGTCGTGACACACTTGAGATATGAAGACAAATGAGGGATATTGTATCATCCTGAAGAGCTGAGGAGCTCCGCAAATATAAAGTAACTCTCAGGTCTTTGATATAAATATTTCCTAAAAATCATCCTAAGATTTCAGCAGTTAAATCGATACCGTGTTTGTGACTGTGAAAACTCTTGTCATTTCATTAACTGTACCATTTTTTTTTAAATTTTATTTCCACCTTTGTGAGTCTCACTGAACTCCATCTACTTGTCAATATTTAGCACATCATCCCAGCTCTTTGGCCATCTAGACTGTTTTTAGTTTTGCTAATTGGGTTAAAAGAAACACAGATCCATGCAAATAATCCCAAGGAAGTCGGAGTGCCCTATGCTTTGGGTTTGGCCACATTTACCAGAAAATCTGAATAACTGTGACTTACACGCAGGCAGTGGTTGGTGCTGGTTTGGTGGCTGGTCAAGGATTCGGGGCCCTCTTCTCCCTCTGCTCATGCTCACACCTGTAGCTCCAGCCGACATGACTATACTCAGCTGGAGGAAGCAATGGAAGGATGGCATGTGCCCACCACAGAGGCTTTCTGGCAGAAGTGTTTTCCTGAAGGTCTCACTGACCGACTCTCAGTAACATCTCCTCGATCAGAACCATGTCACAGGTCACCTCTCTCTGCAAGGGAGGCAAGAGAAGGTCGTTTTTGGCTGATCCTATTGCCATTCAAACCAAAATAAGGTTTTGGTTGGTAAAGACAAATGGCCAAATAACTCTTGGGTAGGTCATCAGCGCCACTGATTTAGCGTATAAACCCACTGAACTGGGGCCGAAAAGCCGCTTGGAACCCCATCGCCTCCCCAGACACGCAGGAGTACTTCTTCCAGGAGACAGATGGTTCTCCCTCATGATTTCTCTGCTTCCCCGTTCTGTCTTCCAATTGTCCTTTTGGTTTTGACTTCATTTCAGTTCCGAATGGCTACTCCAGCCCTAAGATCCCCTCATGACCTCTCAACTCAAATCTCGTAGAGAACTAGGCCAATCTGTGTTTTCAACCCAAAATCTGGGAAGGAGTCTGATTATTAGTTCAGTTTAACTCTTGAGAGACAAATGAGTTCCAGGTTACAAGCAAGCCTATCATCCATGCACTATCTTTTAGTTGGCAGTCACCCAGCCATATTGGCCCCGGTCGGGGCAGAGCAAGGGGGATGTGGTCAGTTAGTCCAGCAGGAAAGGGGAGTGTGGGACATGAAGGTCAGCAAATGCTGGCCATCTATGCTATGTAAGCTCAAGCTAGATGTGCACTGGTGATTTTTTCATGGAAAGTGAAATCTAAAGGGTGACCTCCATCTCCCCTGACTTTTCCAGATCTACTCCTGTGCTGCCTATTACAGTTAGGTCCAGCTTTCATTGTGATCATCGATGACAAAATTTGTAGCCCTGCAATCCAGTCTTATGGGACGACAAAATATAAAGCAGGAGCAAGTCATCTGCTGTGGTCTCTCTCCACTTCCATTGTGCTCAAAACATCAAAACGCACCCCATTTTAATGAAGTTCTATGTGCTTTTGCCAATGCCAAAAATCTGGATTTCATTATTTCAAATTCACCAAGCTACACGTATCATAAAAGTATTTACTTTCAGGTAGAAGCAATGTGTCTTCTGACAAGATTATCATCCATATTTGGGTGAAGACATTCTGTCCAGGCATACTATTTTTCTGGAGCCTTAAAGATAAACAATCACTGGAGTAAGGGTACATCACCTCCCTCTTTCACTCCCAGATTTACTGGGAGAATAGTAAAGTCAAAGTTTTCATATTTTATATGTTTTCCTAGCAGGGGCTGAAGTTGTCCCTTCAATAAACTTAACTATTGAATTAAAAAAATAATTTCTATTTTTATAAAAACCCCACATCATTGAAAGGCAAGTAGTGTAACAAATAGTGCAAGGAGTCCCAATGAATAATTTGAAACTCATCCAGCGGCCAGGATCCTTTCCTGCTAATTGCAAGGAAATCTTTACTAGATAAAACTGATTCAGGGTATACACTCTGTTTCCTTCAAAATAAATAAATAAATAAATAAATAAATAAATAAATAAATAAAACCCTACCAAAGTGAAAGACATCCTAAAATATTCAGGAATAAAGTGAAAACATTGATTATATAATGATTCGACAGTGTTGCCATCGATAGTTCTGATATTTGTCCTGTGGTGTGAAAAGTGGAAGTTGGTAGAACTAAAAAGTTTTACCTAAGGGTGGTTGTGTTAATGGTGCACTTGGAAATTTGTTACAGTACAACACAAATGTTTCTACAAAACCAAATTTAATATACAACAAACACTCACCATGTAAACACATCTTTAAAAAAATCTGATCATAATTCCAAGGATCACTTACAGGCATCCATAAAAGCATTTTATATCAAGAATCTCAATACAGAATGATTTCTATGTCAAAATACATTTACACTGTAAATCGTTGATGGGGGCGGGAAAAAAAAGGACACAGAGAAATGGGAGTTTGCTAGCACTGAATTCAACAGCAACTGGCCCTGATAATTTCCCTTCATTTTCTACTTGAAGCATTTCTGATCGAGCGTGTTCATCTGCCTTGCTATACTTTATGCTTTTGTCCACTCGACTGGCCAGTTAAAAATCTCGAGGCCTTATTATCATGCTTATTCCCATTGTCAGCGGCTCTCAAACCTGCCCAGAGCATTCCTGTGGGGTCTATTCCTGTCCAGGCTGACATCCAGGACTCCTCAAGCCTGTCTGGGATGATCAGTTTGGAGGACAACACTTTAGGAAATGGTACGGTAGTTATCAAATGCAAAACTGGAAACGAGTCACATAAAAACCACAAGTGCAGATCGATCACACAATTTTATTAGAGTCTTTTGAACAAATGTATTCCTCTGTGAAAAACTCTTGCAAAGAGACATTGGGGTATACTATTTTCAACCCTGAGCAATAACACTGCATACCAAGGAGGGTGGGTCACGAAGCTGGTTCCATTGGAGCACGAGCACAAGCCACTGATATTCTCTATGTGATCAGGTTTTTACAAAAAAATACATAGTTTTCAATAAATAATGCTTAATTTTACAACTTTGATACAGCAACGTCATACACTGTTCTAACACACTAAACTCTGCATGCTAGATAGTCTACAAGAAGACGAAACTTTGCCATGCATTTTCTTTTCCCCCTATAGTGCTATCAAACACTTCATCCTCCAGCGCGCCGCCTCGGGGAGCTTCACCCTCTCTCTGTTTCACAGCTCAGGGCGTGGGCTGGCATGCAAACTCTAAAACAGGGTCCCCCCCCCAAACCACTCAGACTTCTAAACAAAAGGGTTTTCAGCTTTTCTGCTCCCAAACCTGGAGTGGCTCTCAAAGTAAGTTTCATGTGGCCTTGGAAAATACAGACTTGGCAACAGTGTCATGCTGAAAACTGCTCTCGCTCTTCAGGTGGCTCTGTCCCGGGGGCCACCGTGAAGCAGTGTGGGATGCCATGGCCACCAGGAGCCCCAGACCGGAAAAGGAGGCCTCCGATTTGAAACAGTCCATTCAAAAAAGGGTGTCACAAACAAATGCAAAAGACTCTTCAACCCACAACATATGTACAAGAGTAAAAAGTAGACAAAATGGGAAATTAATGGTAATGGTATATAACGTTTCTCCCTATGTGACTCAAGGGATGGGGCATTGTGTTCTTGAACATAAGCTGGATGAAGAAAAATGTGTTAGAGGGCCCTTTGTCAATAGCTATTTGATCAAAATTCTTTCTACGGTATCCTGTGATTATTTCCAGTCGCTTTTTCTTTTTCTGAAGCGGGAATGTCATCTGTCTCATAAAGTAACATAAACATCAAAGTCCCTTCAAGGACCCTAGAGTAAATATTTTCTACGCATTTTCAAACTTTTTGTCATATTGCTTTATTTGTAATTTTCACAGCAGAGAAAACCCACGTCTACGTGACTACATAAAAGAAGTTTGATCAAACCACGACAAGGAAGCCTCCACGAACGCACATCCAGGCTGTTTCAATTCCTCAACTGCTTGTACGAAACCACATGTCAACTCCGTCATATTGCTTTCACTGGTTGGTTTTCTCGACGGAGAAGTTCTCTGCAACCACAGGCAACCAGAAGTTCCCAAGTCATTTAGAACAGTCCTATCTGTGCACTGGCAGAGGTATTGAATCTTTTAAGAGTATCTCTACCCAATAAAATTATTACTTTTATACATGGAACATTATGAACTTATGTTTCCCTTTGTAAGCCATTTTATACTTTCTGCACTTTTGTGCTTTTATTGAGTATAAAAATAGGTCTCCTTTAAAATTCTGTTTAAGTTCACTAAAAAACTACTTGTTTGTGAAATTCTCTTATAAACTCACTGCATCCACATGGAATAGATAAAACTAATTAGGCAGCTAATGGATATAGGTAGTGTTAAAAAAAAAAGCAAAACCTCAAAGAAAAAAAAAAAAGGCATGTTAGGAGTCAAGAGAAAAGAAAAGCCAGCAGCAAAGTAAAATGGAAAAAGAGTTGAGTTTAATAAATTTTGTTTAATGTTTATTGTGACTGAAAATGTGGGCTCGACACGAGGGGCAAAAACCAAAAACCAAAACCAACCGACAACAACAACAACAAAAACCCCCAACCAAGTGGAAAAACAACTGAGTTCTTACCAAAGAGCAGAATTTGCCAGATCATCAAATAAAAGGGGATATGGCAGAATAAATGAAATAAATGAACAGTGAGAAAGAAGCAATAATTAAAAGAAGCCCAATCTCTGAGAAGCATGTGCAAGAATCATTGCACGGAGACAGTTACTTTGGGAACTCATGAACTCCTGTGTTGGGTTACATAAGGCTCAGACTCGGTACCCCCACAGGCCTAGGCTATACAAAGGGTATTTGAAACTGACATTCCTAATGGAAATTTTATAAAATTTGGCCCTTAGAATAACTGAGAAATATCCTGAAAAAATCTTCCCTGAAACTGTAATAAAGAAGGTTTCTTATCTACTGATAAAATCGACAACTCAGTAAACTATTTTTTTGCTGGTCATCCTACATTAAAAAAAAAAAAAGCACAAATATATTTGCCTCAGAAATCTGTTAAAAGCAGGGGACCACGCGGTAAAAGAGTATAAAGATCCTATAAATGGGAGAGTACAAGAAAACGTCTCTCCAAAATGTCCACAAGGATACATATGCCCATTGGAAGAAAAAGTAAGAATATACATATTATTAATCATCCAGAGAATAAAAAAGTTAAGATTGATATAATATATTTATATTGAATGACTACTTTAAAATAGAGCAACTTATTTGCTTTATTTCTCAGATTCCTTAGGCAAAAGTCACTTAAGTTCTGAAGTGAAAAAGAAATGTAAATTTCTTTTACTGGACCAATATCAAATGAGGATGGTTTCAACTCCCAGAGAAGAGAAAGACAAGTTTTGCCTTTTGAGTCTTTCTCTTTTTCAAAAAATAAAAATAACATAAAAACAACTAAATCCTCCTGACTGCTATACGCATGCATATTAAAATCACTTCCCCTTGATTAACATTACAAAGAAACATCTCTGCCCAAAAGGGTTGTAATGATCTTTCTCTAGCTAAAGGATAATCATTCTACAAATAATTTGCCCTGTGACTGTAGTCATTCATAACATACATAATATTTGCAAAGCACAGTTTAAATACACTGCCTTTTATTAGCGTTATTTTTTTTTAATAAAAGGGATGCATATCAGAGTGTAAGAACTGGAAGATTATTTCCACAGTTTAAAGAATTAATAAGAGAATGCTGGTTTAAGATCTTACAGTTGGAAATCTTACCAAAATGCCATCATCAAAGTCTGTGAACTAGTTATAAACAGCAGGATACCCACTGGCTAGGCTGCGGCGCTCTCAGCGCCCACCCCCCACCCCCATGTTACCATTTTAAGATATTCTGTCAATGCTTAGTTAAAAATAAGACTTACTTAAGAGACCAAAAAAAAAAAAAATGCAATTAAACTTTTATTGAAGACTATCCAGTGGCAAGAATACCTGTGTATTATATTATGTTTTAGACATTCAATAAAGAATTCATTAAGAATGATTTTCACAATGCATTCATCAAAACAGCCTTAAATATGGTTAAAAGCGCATCCAAGCGCCTGTCCTGAGTTCTAACAGGTTTTTAATTTAGTTCGCTGACCATCTATTTTTCTTTTATTTTACTCTCAAGAACTTAGCTACAGAGCTTTTAAAAAAGATATTATTATTAAATCAAGACTATTTGTTTCCATCCCGAGGCCAATTATGTTATTAATTTACTTAAAGTTTCTACCTCACCACAAAAAATGTCCAAGATTCATCTATGATTAAAACATAAAATACATGCAAAGTTTTCAGATTTTCAAAATACATAGACTCAGTCTTATAAATGGGTTTGTGTTTTCAACAAGTTTCAGGACTGCAGCAGAGGGCCGCCACGTAAAACCACCAGCACAGAGAATTGTCAATTGTAAACCGCTGGTTCAATTATTCGTGGCTAAAATAAATGTCCGACCAATGACTACATTAGTCTATCATTTTGAAAGAAAGAAAGAAAAAAAAAAAGGTAAACAACTCCAGAAATCCAGTTCTATATTGAGAACCTTGTTAACACCATCAGCCCTTCCTTTTCCCAAGTGTACTACTGAAATCTGATGGTTCATCGAAAGGAAAAAGCCACAGAAATCTGTCCATCTGTAGCAAAAGCCGGTTGGCTTCGCATCCCAGGGCTGGGGGCTGGGGTGGAGGCTCGCCCGGGCCGGAGGGAGGCTGGGGGAGGCCGCAGCTCGGAGCGCGGAGGAGAGAGGGGCCGAGGAAAAGTGGGAGGGGAGACAGGGAGGGTGCGGGGCCCCTTTGGCCTAGCAGTTCCCGGTGCCGTGCCGACGCATGCATTTGGTCTCGCCAAACCTCAGGAAAAATGGAGGCCGAACCTTGGTAAATCATGTCGGTAGGTTAAAAAAAGGGTTGTGGTGATTTTGCACTGAGTTTCAATTAAGCCGCTGCAAACCACCCCCACTGCAGGCGCCGCAGCTCGGAGGTGGGGCTGGAGGGCTGGCGCGCCGGGCCCCGCGTGGCCTCCCCGCCCCCCTCGGCGCGGCCCCCAGGGAAAGAGGCGCAGAAGGCACGGAAGGGGGGCCGGAGCCAGGGCGCGCCGCGAGCGCTCGGACACAGGCCGGGTCTGGGGAAAGGAGAGCGGAGAAGAAGGGAGGGGGGCGGGCAAACGGTCCCCAGCGAGCAGGGAGCGCGCGCGGGATGCGGCTCCCGCCCGCGCCGCCGCGGCCGGAACCCTGGAAAGGCAGTTGGGGAAGAGCTACGGAGCAACCGAACCCCCTTACCAGAGGCGGCCCACCCGGAGGCAAGTTCCGGGGCGGCCCGGGAGCCGGCGCGCGCGCGAGGGCGCAGGCTGCGCGGGTGCGGCGGCGCCTCCCCCGCCCACCCCCGTTGGCTTTCTCCCCCCCGCCACCCCGCGCGCCTCCGGGCCCCACCGCCGCAGGCCGCGCCCTCTGTGCCTCCGCCGCCCCACCGACACCCCGGTGGCCGCGGCTCGGATGGCGGCGGCGGTGCCATGTTCCTCCCGCCGCCCCGCCGCGCCCCGCGCTGCCGCCGGCCCCGACAAATCGGTAAGAGACAGACACCGACAACCTCCTCCTGGCCCCCGTCGCCACTCGAGATCCAGAACTGTGGCCTCGCTCCCCACAGCATCTACCTCTGCGCACACACGGAGATGCGGCGTTAGGGGGAAAAAATTCAAAACTGGAAACGGCCGTCCCCACCCTCGAAGGGGGAGCGGCGGGGATCAGAGCGCCCCGAGTGCTGGCTACCCGAGGGCGGCTGTCACCGCGACGCGCAGCCGGGACACAGCCCGGAGCAGAGAACGCACACCCCCCGGCAAGCGCGGGACGCTGACCGCGCGCGCTGGCACAGTGTCCTCGCCGAGCCCGCCCCTCCCCGGCCGGCTCCCCGAGCTTCTCGGCGCTGCCCGCCCGCCCGCCAGCCAGGATGGGTGGGGAGAGAGTGGGAGTGGAGGAGGAGGTGAGAAAGGAAATGGTGGGGCGGGGGGAGGGAAGGGAAGGCAGAGAAAGAATCCTCCTCCCTCGTTTTCAATAACTAGCCACGGAAGGCAGAGGAAAAAGAAATCGGCCTGCCAATTGAACACTTTCCAGCCTAACCCCCACCTCCCACCCGCGCACACAACAGCCTCGTCACTGAGCTGCGACAACACGACCTCCAGTTTGACTTCTATAGAGACTATTGGCGATGCGCGTTTCTATCAGTTCCAGCTGATTTATTAAAATTGTCAGGATACAGACTTCCAGCACAAAAAAAAAAAAAAAAAAAAAAAAACAGGCAATGATGTCGACAGTGCATTGAGTCTGCTTTGCCACCATTTGCTACAAAATATGCAGATGGTCTGTACTTTATTTAGATTATATTGCACAAAATGAGAAACTTTTTAAACTATGTGCCTTTTTTTTTCTTTTTTAGCTAAAAATCGAGAATCCAGTTTCAAACCTTCCATCTGGGGCCCCATCCACATATCACAGCGTATGAGATACATAAAGTCCTAGTATAGTACAGTACATATACAATCTTTAAACTAAGATAACAGCTCTGAGGTCTATATCACCATTTTCAATAAATCTTTACCTACAAATATTGAACAAATCTCTACTATAGCTGTACAAAAAAAAGTTTGTTTTTTTTTTTTTTAAACCACAAGGCCTTTAGATGCAAGGATTACTTAAAAATTTTAATCCTTTTTAAACCAGGACATCACGTACCAACATACTTGCATGCTTAAAAAAAACAAAAAACAAAAAACCCAAAAAACAAAACAAAACAAAACAAAAAAAAAAAAAACAGAGGAAAAAAATCAAAAGGGAAGAAGTGCCTGAAAGTCTTACTGAAAAAACACAGCAAGAATGTTCCCTTTTCACTGTACAAAAATACGCCTGAAAATATATTAATTTTTAAAAAAGACTGAGGTCTGTTATGTATCAAAAATGTTTCAATACCTTTTGTACTGAGGTCTAGGCTGTCTGGTATTCAATCAAGGAGGTATAAGGGAACAAGTTACAAAAAAAAAGTTGGCAAGTAGAAATCACATTTGTAAAACCATAAACAATTTGATCTGAAAAGTAAACTCTGATCTTAAGTCAGTTCACAGTTTTTTTTTTTTTTTTTTGTGAGCGTTTGTACAGTCTGCATTTTTTCAAGCTCCCTGCAGTTTTGTTAAGAATCGGATGCATAGAAGACATCAGTTTTCTCCCTCCAAAAAAATAAAATAAAATAAAAAAGTTGCAATGGTCCCTTTTTTGTTTTTGTGTTTGTTTTTTTTTTTTTTTTAAAAATCACCAGTTCTTTAAGATCTCTTAAGAAAAAAAAAAATCTCCAACCAACTCCCTAGCGTAACGGTTGTGCTGCCAAAAGGTCCTCTCCAGACGTCTTCCAGACTTCAAAGACCGACAAGCTTCAAACAGCGCCTTCCGGAGCGGGTCCTCCCTCCCCTCCCCCGCCCTGTCCCCTCCGCCTTTGTTGCAATCACGAATTTCAGGAAAAAGAAGTAGTAATTACAAAAACACATTTTTGGGGAAAAAATCACAACTCCAGACTAGGTATGCAACTACCTTGAGACACGATAAAGGAAGGGAGGGGAGCAAAAAAAGGACAGGAAAAATGTTTTAAAACTACTCATTTCACTTTAACTCCACCAACATTTTCATCATATTTTCCAATTTCTTTGTGTCACGACATCATATCAAGATCAGCATCTTCTTGTCTCCCCTCCACCCTACCACCACCACCATCAACACCATCGACACCACCATCATCATCATCATCATCATCATCATGACCACCACGACTTCCTCCCGAGGAACCCTGCTCTGCACCCCGCGGAGAGAAAGAGCGAGAAGCGGGGCGCCCCTCTCAATACGTGAACACCAGGTCGGAGAAGTTCGCCTCCAGCCAGTCCCCCGCGATCATCTCGCTCAGCTCAGGCGTGCAGTAGTCGGGGAACTCGAAATGGGAGCCCAGGCTGCCCTCGCTGAACGAATCCAAATCCTTATCCACCAGAGACAGGGACAGGTTCCCGGCCGCCGCGCCGCCCCCCAGCTGCTGCTCGCTGGCGCTGTGCGCGCTTTGGGAGAAATTCAGGCTCAGGTCGAACATCAGGTCGTCGGCGTCCTCGGCGCCGCTGCTCCCGCTGCTGCTGGACGAGGTGGAGACGGAGCGCGAGGACGCGGGCGAGAGCGCGGGCTGCGCGGGCGGCGGCGGCTGCTGCTTGGTGATGTTCTTGAAGCTGTAGTAGAGACGGCTGCCGCCGCCGGCGCCCGAGGTCGCGCCGGCCCGCACCTCGTCGTACAGGCTCGCGCCCTCGGGGGACTCGGCCGCACTGCTCAGCGTCGGGCTGGCGGGCACTTTGGCGACGTTGTAGCGTCTCAGCAGCTGCGGCGGCTGCTGGCCCGGCGGCTGCAGGAGCTGCTGGTGCGGCGGCTCGTCGTCGTCCTCGTCCGCCTCCTGCTTGATCCGCAGCTGCAGCTCGTCGTCGTCTTCGTCGTCCTCGTCGTCCTCGTCCAGGAACACACACTTGACCGTCTTGCCCGCGCCGCCGCCGCCGCCGCCGCCCGCGCTGCTCACGCGCAGGCTGCCGAGCACGCAGTCGTCGCCCGCGCCGCCCAGGTCCCCGGGCTGGGCCGCCTTGCCCGCGCCGGCCTTGGCGCCGCCGGCCGCGGGGGCCGCGGGGGCCTTGAGCTTGCCGCATTTCTTGCTGGAGCCCTTGGAGGTCTTGGCGCCGCCCGCGCCGCCGCCCGCGCCGCCGCCGCCCGCCGCGCTCTTCTCGGGGCTCTGGCTGGCGCTGGGCTTCGCCGAGGGGTCCATTTTGGGCTTTTTCCGGGGCCGGTACTTGTAGTCGGGGTAGTCGGCCATGTGCTTGAGCCGCAGCCGCTCCGCCTCCCGGATGAACGGGATCTTCTCGCTGTCCTTCAGCATTTTCCACCGCTTGCCCAGCCTCTTGGAGATCTCGGCGTTATGCATGTCCGGAGACTGCTCCATGATCTTCCTGCGCTCGATCTTGGACCACACCATGAAAGCGTTCATCGGCCGCTTGATGTGGCCCGACGCCGTCTTGCACCAGTCCGGGTCGCTCTCGTCCAGGGCCACCGGGCTGCAAGCCATGAATTCGCCCTCCTCCGTGTCCAGCGCCTCCCGGGGCAGGTTGCTCTCCGCTTCCAAGCTCTCCGCCTGCTGCACCATGATCCGCCGCGGGGCTGGGCGCTCCAACCCGGGCCGCTCGGTCTCGTGCGGAGGTCCCCCTCCCCCTCTCGCCCCTCCACCTTCCCGGGCAAGTTGCAAAGTCCTCGGTACCCCGCGTCCGCGGCTCCCCCCCTCCCCCCCGCCCCCCCTTCCAGGCTGCACACAGCGGCTGCGGCGGCTGCGGCGGCTGCGGCGGCGACGGCCGCCGGCGAGCGGGAAGCTGCGACGGGAGAGGCGGCGGCGGTCGAGGCAGCCCGGGACCCCTCTCTCTCAGGCTCGTGGCTCCCGCCGCAAGCGCCGGACCCCGAGCACTCCCAGGCGCGCGCGCTCCTTCTGCAAAAAGTTGAGGGCTCTCTCCCAACTAGTTATCAGGGTGTCATATGGGTGACATCACTCCGCGGGCCAGCCAATGGCTGGGGGCCGGCTCCGCCCATCTCCCTTTATTAACTCCTCGGCCACACCCCCTCCCCCGCCCTCCGGGCTGCTTTGCAAAGACGGGGGGTGGGGGGAGGCACGTCTGGAAATATGTTATTTTTTAAAAATCCGCGTGTGTGCACAGATGCGCCTCTCCCCGGGATGCTCGGGAGCCACGCACTGCACCGCGGCGAACCGGGCTAGTCCGGCCAGGTCCGGCGCCCCTTTATGCCGGGTCCCCGGCAGGCCCGTCCGAGCGAGCCGCCCCGGCGCGCCCGCTCTCCCGGTGCACACACTCGGGCACGCGCGCAGCCGGAGCGGGCGGGTGCCGCCCGGCGCGCCCCCGGGTGGGTGCAGCTGCTTCCCGGTGCCGCGCGCGCCCGAGCCCGCCAGGGGAGCCCGCCGCGCCCCGGCCGACGGAAGGTGGCGCTTTAACACAACACCTCCCGGGCACGTGGGCTCTCTCCTCCTTTTTCCCTTTCTCCCTTTTTCTAAGGCAAAGAAATCCATATAAAGCCCGAATGGCTTCCTTCTCCCTCCGCCGTCTGCATTTTCTGTTTTGTCCTTTTTCTCCGTCTGTTTTCCCCCTTCGGAGGCGATCTGAGACGCAGCGGGCGGGTTTGGCTGCGCCCTGCCCGCGTGCGTCCGGCCCCAGGCCGAGGCCGGAGTAACGGTCTGTGGGGTTTGGCTGGGGCCGGGTCCTTGCGTTCAATCTGGCCTCCGGAGGTTGGTTCTAAACCCGGTCCTGGGACCGGCTAGCTTCGCCACAGCCCCGCCCATGCGTCTCTTGCCCGCCGCGTCTCCTGCTCGCCCCCCCCCCCGGGCGGTCCCCCCCCCAACTCCTTCCCATTCCCCCCCTTCCTCTTTGTCCCCTCCCCCTCTGGGTCACCAGCGCCCTCCTAGGCGGCATCATCCTGAAAATCTAGCAAGGAGCAAGCATGCCTTCTGGGGCATTCGCTATTGTAGTTAACGACCTGGACCGAAGAGAAAACAAGGTGCATCCCAACTTTGGAGTGGAAAGACGTCCTGTATCTGTGGAAAGGTGGGACGGACTGCTCTTAGAACAGCGACAGAGAGATCAGGCTGGCTTATTGAAGCAGCCCCATGCCTGGTCGATCCTGCTGTGCTACTTGGAAACCCGTTTTTCTTTGTGTTTCTTTATTTAGTCGCTGTTACCCATCTGTGGATATTATGGAGGCGCGGGGGGGGGGGGATGAAAATAAAACCGCCGCTTCCTATTCATTGTCTGTCGTCATCACTGGCTTCACACCCTCCAGCGATCTGGCAACTTTGAGTAATTCCCAAGATACTGCCCAGAGTGTTTCACAAGAGAAGTCGGCCGCTTAGGACTAGTAAAATTACCCAAACCGGCTTCCTTCCAGGTTCCCTTCCTGCAAATAATACTGTATTATCCAAGCATTGCAGCTTTCTGATGTCTTTAATGCATAAAATGGTACCACGTTTTCACATTTTTCACAGACCATCATATGTATAATATATATACCACCATCACCCTCCCCCACCTTTTGCATCCTAAAGAAAAATACTGCATCCGTACTTGCATCCTAAAGAAAAATACTGCATCCGTACTTGTGACATTCAGGCCGGTCATGCTGGCAATTTATTTTTTGGAACCATAGGAACGAGAGGAATTTACAGCCATGCATACCGGGTGACCTGAAGTCTGGAGAGGTATAAAACCCAAAGGCGGTGTGTGAAAATTCATATTCACTCCCACAAGGCAAGCACTGCGTCCCCTTCCTGGCTCATGTCACACATTTCCCAGCCGTTCCAGCTACAAGAGGCACACCACAAGAGGGTGGGTGGATGGAATGGTGGATCCACACTGCTCTTCCCCCAGCACAGGACACATCCATACTCTAGCCAGAAGGCTTGAAATAATTTAGCTCAGTTGCATTATTTTCATGCAAACTATGAGGGCATCTAGTATTTTAGACTTTGAAAGAGAATGCATTTGAAAATCTTCAGCAAATTCAATATTTATTTGCCTTTTCACTCCATAGCAAAAATCATGTTTAACTTTGGAATGAGAATTAGGGGAGTACAATAAAGCTGGAAAATAATGGGTTTATTCTCTGAGGGCCATGATCTTCTGAGAGGAAATAGAAGCTAATATTTACCCTTCCAGATAAGAAACATAATTTCTGTTCTGAGAAAGATGGGTCATCTTTGGAGAAGAGAAAGCCAGAGTACCACGGTTGTTTATTAGTGTGAGCGGGCGGGCTGGGATGATGAGAGGTCAGTCCTTTGACTCAGTGCGTCTTTCAATCAACACACTGCACAGGTTGGAGGAGGTAAGGCAGGCATGGGGGCTTGCACAGGAATGTCCTGGAGCAGGTTCCTTCCTCTCTATTCCATACACAAGGTAAGAATTTTCAGACAGTATTACCTAGATTGCTATTTTGTAACATGATCTACCCCACCTATTCAATGTTCCTGAGTTTAGTGAGGATTTGGAGGGGAGAAAGGAAAAGACAACTAAATAATTCATCTGTATACTTTTTTCTTTCTTCCTTCCTTCCTTCCTTTCTTTTTCTTTCTTTCTTTCTTTCTTTCTTTCTTTCTTTCTTTCTTTCTTT